>NC_050575.1:107417774-107560274 GCF_011100635.1 Trichosurus vulpecula
ACCTTAACATTCAGTGCTGAGCTTTATGGTGGTAGAGTAGATGAAGTAAATTTTGGAGAGGCTGAGTGAGTTTTAAATCCTGGCCATTCCAACAGTGCTCTGGATTTTCCAGTCCTGTATGTCTGGAATTGAGACCAGCAACTTCAGAAGATTTCCTATAAAGCTTCCCTACTTCTTGGCATGCACAGCTTTTAGAGGAGCCTGCTGGCTTGACTTGTAGTTTCCTACAGAAATTAGGAAATGCAGAACAGAAAAATGTCAAGATGCCAGCAATGGTCTCACACAAACTCTTTTCTGTTCAGTAAAGAGAGACAGGTTTAAATCCTGCATTTTTGTTCTTATATATAAAGCCACTGACTACCCCTTCCCCCAAACACACATTAATAAAAATCATCAAAATTATTTACTCTCATGTCCCCTATTGGCATCATCCTCCCATGCCCTAAACTGACATGAAAGGGTCATTGCTTCTAGGAAGCTGTGTTAGTACATTGCTATCTCTAGGAGGTAGGTCCTACTAGGCTAGGGAACCTTTAGTTATAGATCCATAGACTAACTGTGTGTCTGCTGTATGAGGCCCAATTTACCTACACATGGAGAGACTCATTGCTTGAAGACCAGCTAACAATAATGTAACCTGTGTCTCAGAGAGAAAAGTAAGGGTTGATACAGACCAAGTTCGTGGGGTGGAATCAGGAAGCTCTCATTGACTGTCTCTTTGCCTGGTGCCCTGGGCTAGGACTTCTCCCAGGAACCTCAGGTTTCGATGTGTGTCTAGGCATAATCAAAGGGAAAAAAAGCTTCAGCTCCCATGTAAATACTGGAAAATAGGAAACCTCAAAGCATCTCTCAGCATGGAGAACACTCAATGTGAGATCTCCTTATATCGCTGAAAATAGCAACCTGTCTAATTTATTAAAGTCCTGGAGAACTACCTAAGACATGTTGGTGTTCAGTAATTTGCCCAGAGACATACAACTAATGTTGCCTAGGTTTTCCTGTCACCAAACTTAACATTCTATCAACCACTTCATGGTGATTTCGTTGAGGTTAACAAGCCCAATAACAACAATAAAAAAGCAAAAAGGTCTCACTTGTAACTCACTTGAAACTGTCTGAGTTGCCACTTCCCTTTCCTTGTCTGGTGAGCTTTCTTTTCCTCAGGGATCTATTCAGTCCCTAACACTCCAGGACAGTACTACCTAGGGTTTTTAGGCACTTAATGAAAGGGGAAGCCTTCAAGGTTATCAGAGAGTCAATCAACCTACCCGTGCACTGAGCCCTACCTTAGACACCTATAATATCTCTGATACTCCATCTCCAGTTCTGGCTGTCCTCCATGCCTGGAACACTCTCCTTTCTCCATTCAGACTACTGACTTCTCTGGCTTCCTTTAAGTCCCAACAAAAATCCCACCTTCTACAGGAAGCCTTCCCTAACCTCTTTTAATTCCAAAGCTTCCCCTCTTTTAATTGTTTCCTGTTTATTGGGCATATCCTTTGTTTCATGTATGTTTGTTTGCATGATGTCTTCCCCATTAAATTATAAGCTCATTGAGGGCAGAGACTTTGCCTCTTTTTGTATCCTCAATGCTTAGCTGGTGCCTGGCACTTAATAGATCTTTATTATACTGTATTGTAATGTCCTCCTTAATTATAAAATTGTAATATAATTACTATATTCCCCTTCTTCCCTTCCTTATGCCTATTCAAGGGAAAAGTTATCAGGTTTGTTAGAGATTAAATCCCTTTACCCATACCTTCACAGTTCCCACAACTCACTTCACCAGTGAAGGGCAAGATCTGAATTTTCTCATCTCGTCATGGCTGTGTCCCTTGGCTCCAGGGCATATTTGGCCTAGGAAACCCTACACTTATTCCAGAAACCTGGTATGGTCTATAGTTTTTCTGTTAGGTCCAGAAGACTTGGTTCAGGAACTACTTCATAGTTCCAGTTTGGTCCCCTTCATCTGATGCCAGTGTCTCAATGCATGTGCTTCCCCGGAGTGGCCATGTGGATCTGTAGGCCTCCTTCTATAAAATCAAAGCCAAGTTTAAATTTTTCCCTTCTCTTCTTTGAATTGCTCTGTGCACCTCTGTCTTTCCCCCCTCTTAAATAGCAAATTTAAGAGTACAGATGTATGAAACGACTATGAATCAATCATCTTCAGTGCGGTGCCCGGCGCCAGGACAAGGAAATGATTTCATACTTCATCAAAAGGACACAATCAATTCCAGGAAAAAAATCCCCATCATTGGAGAGACAATTATCAATGCCAGAACAAATTCTTCTTTGATGCGGCAAATGAAGATCTAGGAAAATATCAGAGACACCTGCTACATTCTCCTCCTGCTCCGGACTAAAACCAAACCAAAGGAAAATAAAACAAAACAAAAAATGGTCTCCTCGATTACACTGTGCCTTTGAGTGCACTGTTCCCAATTCTAGGTGTCTCTCTTGGGATATGAGAAGACTTCATGGTAGAGGCAGTTCACTTATTTTAACAAGCATATCTTACTAAATCTTGAATATATTTTTCAGAAACTTGCGTCCATCCAGAGTCAACACCGGCATGTAAAGTTCTTTAATAGCGCCCTTACAGTAGCGTACAGTCTCTCCCCAAATCACCTGATTTTGGTGAGAGTTCAGATCTTCCCTAACTGGGTGGTAGCTCTAAGCACTTATTCAAAATCGACACATGTAATTATGTAAGGTTCCTCCAGCCTTATACCTATCTTGGTACTTGTAATTACCTATCTAGACATGCCTACTAATATTTCAGAAAGTCTAGGCTTGATACTTGCTTGATGTCCTGTCTGCTTCCATTTCTTGGACTGCCTGATTTCCTCCTCTCCTGGGGGTGGGGAGTGGGGTGGGATTCTCCAAGTAATGTGGCTCCTTGAAGAAAATTGCCTTCTGCTTACAGTTTTCTTCAGGTAACCAAGTAGTATAGGATAATAGAATCACAGATTCAAAACTCAAAGAGATTGTTTAGTTCATAGTCCTATTTCTTCATTTTATAAATTTGAAAATGGAAACTCAGTGAGCCTATGTTTCTTTCTGTGATTCAGGGTCAGAATATAGAATTTCTAGACCAAAGCTCATTTCTCTGGCCACAGCTCCTTTTTCCTTCAAACTTCTCTATATCAGCTCTACGTCTCCTACTGTGTTCTTCCCTTCCATTGTCTCCTGTGAGATCCTTGTTCTATTTTTAACAAATTTCCCTACTATTAGACCTCTTCTTCTAATGTTCCTTCCATCTTGCAGTCACAGAAACCTGGTTCTCCCCTGAAGATACTGCATCTGTTGCTACCCTCTGCAGTACTGGATGTACCATCTTTCATGCCTTCCAACTCCTAGTTGCCACTTCTGGAACTTCCCTCTACCACATTCACCCGACTGCTGTTCTGAGATTCATTCCCTAAAGATATATCACTCAGTCTTCTTTCTCTCTCTCTTTGGCCTCTTCTGATCATTGGAGTGCCTGTTAGTACAGGCTGTGGTGTAAAGATGTGGTATAAAGTCTAAGAACCATACCACCCACAACCAATCACAAAAATGGCACAGAAATGTCATCAAGAAACTAGGTCACAGAGATACAAGTCTTTGAAAGGGGTTGACCTCAAGTTTCTGAGAAACGTGCTCTTTGCCAAGAAACACAACAAGAAGGGGCTAAAGAAGATGCAGGTCAACAACACCAAAACCATCAAGGCCTGAGCAGAGGCCATCAAGGCCCTGAGCACCAAGACCTCCAAGGCCAAGCTTCTTAGGCCCAAGATGCCCAAGGCCAGTGTCTGGCATGCTGGCCACCAGATGGCCACCAAGCATCCAGGCCCTAGGGTAAGTATCAAATGTCCAGGCCCCAGGATCATGAAGCCTGACTCTAAGGTTGCCAGAACCACTGACCCTAAGGCTACCAAGTCCACTGACCCCAAGGCTACCAAGTCCACTGACCCCAAGGCTACCAAGTCCAATGATCTCAAGGCCACAAAGTCTTCTGCCAAGATCAGAAAGACTGATCCCAAGGCCACCAAATCTGGCACCAAGGCCACCAAATCTGATGCTAAGGTCAAGTCTGATGCCAAGGTCACCAAGTCTGATTCCAAGGCTGCCAAGTCTGGTCCCAAGGCAGCCAAATCTGATTCTAAGGCCACAAAGCTCAGTGATTCCAAGGCTGCTAAGCCTACTGACCCTAAGCCTGTTGAGTCCAAACTCAAAGATTCTGGGGCTAAAGCTACTAGTTCCGAGCCTTCAAAATAGATGCTTCAGGACAGAAGAACTTGTTTAAAACCTAAACCACTGTTTTTTGTTTTTTTTTTCCCAGCCAGGGTATGATTATTCACTATTTTGTACAAATAAAGGAAATGGTGAGTCATAAAAAAGATATATCATTCAGTCTGGAGCCCAGTGGTTATTATTTACTGACCTCCTCTCTTTTCTCAAGAAATTCAGTACCTATTTCCATCTTCCTCTGCATTCCAAATCCTGCCCTTATACTTGGAGATTTCAGCTTATGTGTTAATGTTCCCTCAAATACCCTTGTTATTCAATTTACCAGCTTTCTTAAATATCTCTTATTTGCATTTTCACTCCACCTTAGCTTCATCTAAGACTCACACCCTCAAACTCCTGATCATCCGCAAATTCCTATAGCTGACCATAAATGCCTTTCAGGCTCTCTGTTTGCCTTAGTCCTTCCAAACCCATACTCTGCCCTCATCACAACTTCCAGTTACCCTTTAGTTAACTATTTCAATAATCCCAACCCCTGATTATTGTGTCCTACTTTCCCCTAACCTTATCCCTTCCTAGACTGCAACTTTGGATTATTCACGCTATTTGTCTTCTCACCAAATGACTGGCCACTGACTTCTACTGAAGGAAATCAAAAACAGTGCTCATTTAGTCCATTGCAAAGCATGTTATTGAGTCTCAGTGGAATCTTCACTACTTCATGACAACCCTTTTACTCTTCCATGATCAATTCTCCATTGCACTTCCCACACTGGCTCTTACATAACTATGTCAAGTATCCAATACCAATAGTCCATCCCCCCATCTCTCAGCAAACGACTGAGCTCAAACAATTGAGGGCATCCATTGTAATTCCTTTCTCCCTCCCTATTCCATACTTCAAAACACCTCAGCAGTGTCCCTCCCCCCTCACCAGCCTTCCTTTCTTTGCTCCATTCCCAGAATCTGAAGTGGATCATCATCCTTGTTGGCATTTACTCCTGTAGTGTTTTCTTTAGTCCCAGCCTCACCTGTCTCTTTCAAGAGATTGCCATCTTTGATCATCACTTCTCACTCTCTAATTTTCAATCTCTTCTTATCCACTAGTTCCTTCTCTGTTGTCTTTAAACATGACCAACTCTCTTCTATTGAAAAAAAAAGATTCGACCTGACTATCCCATTATGCTACCATCTCTTATTTCTGTTCCTTTTCACAGTTAAATTTCTAGGGAAGTTAAGGGCTCCCTACATTTCTTGTCTCTACTTTCTCACTCACCTCCTATGCATTTCTCAACCACTTGTAATCTGGTTTTTGTCTCCACCACTCAACTGAAAATTCCTCTTTCCTAGGTTACCAGTCATTTCGTTGCTAAATCCAATGATCACATTTCAGTATTTGTAGTTAACCATTACTGTCATTACTACCTCCCTACCTTGCTCTCCCTTTCCTAAGTCTTCATGATTGACATCAAAGAAGGGAGAGAATTAGAGCCATTTCCTGACTATATTCATAGAATCTTGATAAGATAGACTATTATACTTGAAAAAGACTTCAGAGATGATCTGGTCCAGTTTCCAACTGAAGTCTGAATCTTATCTTCAACATCTTGAACAAATGGCCATTCACCCTTCCCTTGCAGACCTGCAATAACAGGGCAGCTCAATCCATACTTGTTAGGAAGTTCTTTATTATACTTAACTAAAATCAGCTTCCTTGTGGTACTCTTTATTTTTATTTGTTGTGAATTTAACAATTATCTATAAATACATTTTATTATGAAAAAAGAACAAGAAAGTGGTTTGCATAAGAAATGTCTCTTATGTTCAGTTTATTTTCTTAAGAAATGTATACTTCCTAACATTTTCATATATAGATAGAAATTATTTAACCAGATAGAAAAAAAATCACTGAGTTTGTGCCTCCTGTATTTTTTTTGTTTTCTTTTGTGCCTTAAAATTTTTATTGGGTGTATTTATTACCACATATTAACTACCTTCCTTTCCCTGCAACAAATATTATAGTCCAGAATTTTTAGGCAACTGTGATTTATTGTAATAGAATGTCATGGATAACATAGACTGTTTCTTTTCTTCTGTGTTTATATCCCTAGTACATAGTAGGTGCTTGACAAATGCATGCTAAAATAAATCAATAAATGAAGGAATGAATGAATGGATTCACCCTGGTTTTAATTCTATTCTCTGTAGCCAAAAATAGAAGTCTAACATCTTCTCCATTTTTCAGCTCTTGATATTTTAAGACAGCGATCTTGTCTCCCTTAAGTCTTCTCTTCTTCTGCTAAACATCCCGGTTCCTTTAATGTTGTCAGTACAGATGAGAATAACCTTTACGATTCATTGATGACATTAATTCTATTCTTGTATTGTAGAGAAAAAGGGAGAAGGGGAGAGTTTAGTGAAGGTAACTAATAGGTCTTTTCATATCAAATATATTAAAGTCTATTTTATGCAGCTTTAGAGATAGACAGATGGATAGAAAGATAGAGAGAGAGAAAGATGATGGTGCATTTAGTAAGTGCTTACTATGTACCAGATACTGTGTTAAATATTGGGGTTACAAATCTAAGTAAGCAAGTCCCTGCCCTCAAAGAGCTTATATTCTAATGGATAAAGACAACATAAAGGGAAGGTGGTAGTCCTGAGCCGTGGGTTGATGTAGAGATGCTCAGAAAATGGCCTGGCATGTTGGTTCCAGGCAAGATAAATTGAAAACTCACCTGTCAATGCCTAGGGTGGTTCTAAGAGTCTAATTAAAGGTGTGGGGCAGAGATGGAAAGAATCCCAAGTCATATACTGCAGAGTTTAGAAAATGATTTCATGGGACTAAAGGAACAGGATTCAAACACACTCTGGCTTTCAGGCACATGTACATTTTCTTTTAAAAAAAAGTCTTTTAGACTGCTCAGAGTAAGAGATTCTAGAAGCCATCAATCAAACTTCCTCAGAAAGGTACTCCCACATGGGGGGGGTCTGAACTGAGCCTCTGGGGCTACCATGTTTTTTAATCTCTTATAAGCTAGCAGGAGCCAGAACCCACAAATGTCCCACCAAAAGATCTTGCTTGCTACTCTGGGACTTGGTCCTGTACTGAATAAATGAAACACAATGACCTCATGTGGGTGTTGAGCAGTCTGAGTGAAGAGCTGCTGATGGGATGGTCACCTTTATGCCCCAAAGTTATTTCCAGCTCTCGCTACTTCTGAAGGCAGCCTGCCTGATGGAGTAAGCCTGTCTAGATGCCTCACTTAGGGGCCTGGGGGATAGCTTCCCACAGCAATCTGCTCTCTTTGGGAGATTTCAATTGCTTTTGAATTAGTTATGGGCTCAAAAAGGAGTGACTTCCATTATTACAATGCAGGTTTTAAAATTACTCCCATTCAACTTGCCAACTCTGCAACATTAACCTGTCATTGGAGAATTAGGCCTGGTCATAGAGAAGAGAGAGTTTTGAAAAATAAAAAGGAATTTTAAAAAATCTGACATACAAGTGGACATCAAAAAAAGTCTCTATGTTATAACTACCTCATACAATTTGCTTCATCATCTGTAAAATGGGGCCAGTATTTTGAATGCTAATTTCAATGTTGAGTTGAGAAGAACTCCTGTGATTAAAGTATAACACTCATCAGAGTTTTATACAATTATGAAGCAACTTACTTTTACATTTCATGTAAAGTAGTCTGTCCTCATGCAGAACTTAGCATTAGGACTCAAGGAAAAAATAGTGGAGAATCTGAAGATTATAAAGATTCGTAGTAAGAAAGAACAGAGGCTTGGGTCAGAGAATCTGGATTTATATCCCTCTTCTGTCACTTACTACGTGTACGGCCTTGGGCAAATCACTTAACCTCTGTAGATCTGTAAAATGAGGAGATTTGATTAGGTGGCTCAGGCCCCTTCTAGCTCCAAATATCTGAACATATGAGCCTAAGCTTCTTGTGTAAGATCAAACAAGTAATAAGTATTAGAGACAAGATATGAGTAATCTAGTTCTCTGACTCTCAAGTTAGTACTCTGTACAGATAAATTGATAAGAATTTGGAGAGACAGAGACAGAGAAACAGAAAGAGACAAAAACAAAGAGATAGAGAAAAGGAAGAAAAGGAAAGGAAAAAGGAAGGAAGGAATGAAGGAAGGAAGGAAGGAAAGAAGGAAGGAAGGAAGGGAGAGAGGGAGGAAGGGAGGGAGGGAGGAATGAAAGGAAGAAAGGAAAGAAGGAAAAAATAAAAATGAGGAAAAGGAGAAGGAAGAAAAAAGAGGAAGAGGAAAAGAAAGAGGAGAGAACAAAGAAGAGAAAAAGGAGAGGAAAGAAGATGAGAAGAAATAGAGATAATATATATTACTTTTTGTTATAACTTGCTATTGAGTAGAAAAGCAAGAAGCAGCAGAGAAAATATACTCTGTATTATGATTTCTTGTAGAGAAGGGAAAAGAAGAAGACGGAAGATTCTTTACATTGCACCTATAGTTACTGAGAGGTAGAGGAGAATCCTGCAAAGGAGTAGATTTGCAGAGGCTTTTGCCAACTTTAGGATAAAGGTCATTTCCTTTACTTAAAATAGGATAATAATACACCAGCTGAAGGTGTCCTCTAATCCTTAAGCTGGAAGTGATGGATACTATAACTGCTGTCAAGGAGTCAGTCCATCTGAACAGAGAAATAGCCAGTGAAACATTAAAAGCATAATGTGGATAATTGCAGCTGAGTAGCTGTAGTGTCTGTTCGCCACAGACTTTATAGGCTTATCAAGCTATTTTCATGGACGTTTTCAGAAAAGTATGAGGACATGGAAGTCCTCAGTTTCTGAATTGTGAATTGCATTGGCCACCTGTGTTCTTTATGCTTTACTCCTCTGAGACTTTAAGTATGTACCCACCCATCCCACAGATATGATACGTATTTGTGGCAGAGGCATAATTTACGTTTAAGGAGGAAATGTTACGTAAATATTATTTTCTTTTCATTTTCACTGAATATTTTTGATTACTATTGAGAATTAGTGGTTGATTTGTTAATGTAAGATACATTGATTGGGGCTCATAAGCTATAGTGTTGATAGAAATAGGTACCCAAAAGTGGCCTCCCTTCTGGGAAATCACCTTGACCTGTAAAAGTCAGTGCAGGTGTGTGGGGAAGAGAGGGGAGAAGGAAACCAGTTTTAGTTCAAAAAGAAGAAGACGGAGAGGGGGAGAGCGAGAAACACAGTAAAGGAAGAGAGGTAAAGATGGAGAGAGAGAGAGAGAGAGAGAGAGAGAGAGAGAGAGAGAGAGAGAGAGAGAGAGCACATTGGAAGAAAGAGAATTAGGGGTCAGTTGTATAGGCTACACTGTGATACTCTGATCCTTCTGAACTCAGCTTAAAGACACCACCCTTCCCATCCCTAACAGTAAAGGATCTGGTTCTATCTACCAGATTTAGTCATCCAGTCAACAAGCATTTATTAAACACTTACTAGGTTGTTAAGCTCTGGTAGTACAAATAGATGCAGAACAAAAGTGTTGCTGCCCTCAGGCAGGTTACATTCTAATAGGGGAACACAACACATAAAAGGGATCTGAAAGTTGAGCCATTGAGGGTAGGAAGGAAGTGCCCAGTGGAGGTGGGGGAGATAGTAGAGAAAGTCCTATGGAGATGAGTCAGCATTTCTGGAGAGGGATGAAGACATCTTTGGCCTGAGCCTCCTCCTTAAGCTGGAGGTTCTGGGAGGAACCAGTCAATCAGAAAGTGAGGCCTCGGGGGCAGAGAGTACTTCCAATATGAGATGGTGTCCAGGGGTGGAGTGAGCTTCCAGGGTGAAGAGGTAACTCCCCATTTCTCAACTTTCCTTAGTCTGTACAGGTCCTGACTCTGAATGTGCCACAGATGTTAATTGGTTCCTTCTACTATTGTCCCAGGGTTTCTGAGAGTGACTCACCTTCGCAGAGTCAATAAACAGACTCAGGGCCAAGGAGAAAGGAGAGAAAGGCATTTGGCTTCTCCCCTCTTTCTAGACAGCAGGCTCCCCTGCTTTCGGCCTTAAAAGGGATTCCTGTACTTTATTCTTCTTTATATTCCAACTGACCCAGCTGGAAACCTTCTAGGCCTTTTAAAAACAGGATTAAAAAGTCCATTTTCGGCATTAGACTAGTTCAGAAGAAGAACCTCAGCTCTTTTCTTTGCCAGCCAGTTTGAAAAAAAAAATCCTGAACCACATGTCACTTCAAATTATGACTATGATGTTCATGTTCCCCTCAGGCTGAAATTTCACCCAAGTAAATCCTCTCATTCAGCAGCTGGAGAGAAACGTGTCAAAGGCAGTGATCTGCAAGTACCACCAGTCCCCTGGGAGAGCTTGGTCAGGCCCAGTGTGAATCTTCTGGGTACCAGACAGCTCCCCCCTTCCCACCCATGGTTGCTGACACTGCCCACACTCTGTTAGACAAAGAACAGAGAGGAAGAACAGGAGGTTGGGAGGGAGAGGCTTCTCTCCTACTGCTAAATAAGTGTGTTTTCAGGGAAAGCATTTAAGAAGTGAAAAGATAGGCAGTGTAAATCATTGAATAGATTTCTTGCTCTAGGAGGCAGAGGACCTGGGTTCAAATCCTGTTTTTGACACCCAACAACTGTGTGTTATTGACATTTAAACTCTCCAGGCCTCAGTTTCCTCATCTATAAAATGGGGAGGGGGTAGACTGGATGATCTCTAGGCCTCTCCCATCTCTAGACCTATGAAAGAAATTCTGTGGGAAGCTACCAACTCTTTTAACCAAACTCCTTGGTTGAGTGGATAGGACTGGAGATTAACAGGGGTAGGGGCAACCCATAGCACCCTACTTGGACGCAGAAGTATATACTGATGTAGTGGATGGTCTGGGGACAGTCTTCCCTCTCCCACTTTCACCCTTACAAAGGTCAATGCCCGTGGTAGAAAGGAAGAGCTGTTATTTGCCACCCTAAGAGTAGTGCGATGGCTCATTAGCAGCAGAGCCATAATTAAGATTTTTATTTTTTTCACCTAGAGCAAAAACATTCGGGAAGGGGTTAACAGAGGAGATAGTTTGGTAGCAGGGACAGTCATACCAAGAGGAGATCATCCAGGTATTGCCCCGTTAGGGGTAGAAAAGGTAGCAACAATGATGTGGGCTAGTGGAAGACATCTCGATGATGTGCAGGGACAGGGACAGCCCATCCCCTTGGATGTCAGCACTCTGAGACAAAGCTCCATTTGCCTTGTGCTAGTTATGGCTCTGGTTGGCAGAACTGACCAAGTGTTGTGTGCCTCTGTGGGAAAAGGCTATGCACACTTCAGAAAAAATATGGATATTTCAAGACTTTTTTTTTTCCTTCTTAGTGTCTTCTGCAGTACCTGGTTTGGAAATCTAAGTCCTAATGACATCTCTGTAGGCAGAAATTTATTTCTACTTGCTGTTGTGTGAATATAGTTGTAGGTTGGGTATGTATGTACTAAGGGATGACAATGGGTGAGTGTGTATGTGGGACAGACCTGAGTAAACCAGGCCACTTGGATCAATGGCTCACCTTTCAAAATTTGTCTCCTCCCTCTATGTACCTTAAAACACAATAATGCTGTCACAGTCACTCATGTAGCAACACAGGACAGTGAAAAGAACATTCACTGGTTCTGGAGTCAGAGAAACTGTGCTCAAATCCTAGGGTAGTTAGGTGATGCAGTGGATAGAGTGCTGGGCCTGGAGTCAGGAGGATTTGAGTTCAAATCCCTCCTCAGACATTTACTGGTTATGTATCTCTGGTCAAATAACTTCATCCTAGCCTCAATGCCCTCATTTGTAAAATGAGCATAATAGCCCCTACTTCACAGGGTTCTTTTGAGGATCAAACGAGAGGACATACTTGAAAAATTTTTTAAGAAACCTTAAAGTGATACATAAAGACAAACTATTCTTATGACTATCTTCTTGCATCTGGCATGTACTGTGTGTGTGATCTTGGGCAGTCACTTAACTTTCCTGGGCCTCAGTTTCCTCATCTGTAAAATGAGAAGGTTGGACTACATGGCCCCTACGGCTCCCTTCCAGCTCTGAGTCTCTGATCCTACGACGTGCAAGGCAAATAGATGTATCAAAAAGCCAACTTAACTCGGAGGTATGGAAGGTCCCAGCTCGAATCCCATCTTTGTTATTTTCTAGCTACATAACCCTGGGCAAAATTATTTAACATCACTGAGTTTCTTCATCACTTAGCTTCTTCATTGATAAAGTGTTGGTTCTAATG
Source organism: Trichosurus vulpecula (assembly GCF_011100635.1). NCBI lineage: Eukaryota > Metazoa > Chordata > Mammalia > Diprotodontia > Phalangeridae > Trichosurus > Trichosurus vulpecula. The sequence goes on from NC_050575.1 coordinate 107,430,262, forward strand.
TCCATAGTACTTATTCTACAGAGTTGTTATGGTGATCCAATGATATAAACGTGTGTAAAGTGTTATATTTTTAAAAAGTTATTAATGTCACCTACATTTTCCACTATATCCTTACCCATAATTCCTCCATGAGACATCCTTTTTTAATGAAGAATAAACAAAGTAAGAAGATTAAAAAAATAAAAACTAATCAATGTATTGAAAAATGTTATATGTAGTGTTCTGCACCGATGGTCCCCCACTTTTGCAAAGAAGTAAGGGGACATATCTCTTCTTTGGGACTAAACTTGCTCATTCTAATTTCACAGCATTCAGTTTTAATTATTTTGTTGTTATCATATACATCGCTGAAGTTATCATGTATATTGTTTTCCTCTTTCTACTAACTTCACTTTACATTGATTAACAGAAATTTTGTCATGTTTCTCTGTATTCGTTAAACTGATTATCTTATATTATAGAACTATTTTGTTGTTTTCATGTATCACAACTTGTTTAGCCATTTCCCAATCAATAGTTACTTACTTTATTTCCTGTTCTTTGTTATCACAAAAGTACTCCTATAAATATTTTGGTATATATAAGAACATTCTTTTTGTTACTAACTTCTTTGATGTATACATATATATGTATATATATATATATATATATATATATATATATATATATATATATATCAGTGGAATCCCTGGTTAAAAGTGTAGGGGAATTTAAGTTATTCTCTTTCCATAGCTGAGTCAATTCACAGCTCCACTAACAAAATACTCGAGTCCCTCTTTCCCTCTAACCCCTCCAATATTTATTGTTCCCGTCTCTTGTCATTTTTGCAAATTTGTTCATCTTGAGTTTGAATCTTAGGGTTGTTCTGATTTGCATGAAGCTTATCATTAGAGATTTGGAGTGTTCTTTTAAATGGTTACAAGTTTTCTTTTGAAAACCTTTGACCACTTATATATGGGAGAATGGCTTTTAATCCTACATATTTTTGTTAGTTCTCTATATCTTGGATATCAGACTCTTTTTAGAGATATTTGGTACAAAGATTTTTTTCCTAGCTGTCCATTTCCTTTCTTACCCTAATTACATTATTTTTAATGTAAAAGCCTTTAATTTTTTTCTAGTAAAATTATCTTTTTATCTATTTCAATAACTCTATCCTTTGTTTGATTAAGAATTAATTCCCTAGTCATAGCTGTGAATGATATATTAATAGTATGTGATTTACTTATTTTCTATTTTTGAATAGTGTATGATATTTAATATTCAGGTCATATATCCATTGTGAATTTATTGTGTTATGCTCTATGGTGGAAAGTGTTGCTCTAAACTGAATCTCTGCCAGACTGCTCGCCAAGTTTCCCAGAAATTATTCTAAAATAAAGAGTTCTTTCCTAGGTAGTTTATATTTTCACTTTTATTGGATTTTGTATAATTAAGTTGTATTATTTCTGATTATTTCTTGTCTAGTTTATTTCATTTGTTTACTTTTCTTTTTAAAAAAAATACCAGGTGATTTTAATAATTATTGCTTCATAATATAGTTTGATTCATAGAAATTCTACTTTTCTCATTATTTCTTCTGATACTATAATTTTTTCTTCTAAAGGAATTGCAAAATATTATACAAGTGCCAGATTTTAAGGTGTTTTTCTTTCTGTAGAAGGATTTTTCATTGGGAAATCTCAAATAATTTTTTTCAAATATTTTGTGGATGTTCCTTTTTAAAATATCACAGTCATTTCCTAACATCTACCCCACTCCCAAACCCCTGACTATGTTACTTTCCCTTATAACAAATAAAGACAATTAACTGACAAAACAAATCAACATATTCTCCTGTAAAGTTATGTCTTGCTGACCACCTCTCTGCTAAGAGGCACAAGATATGCTTCCCCATCACTGCCATTAATCAGCGTTCTGACATCTTTCAATGTTATTTTACCTTACACTCTTATAGTTTTCATGAAAATTACTCTCCTGACTCTCCTTCTTTCACTCTGTATTGGCTCCTACGAGCCTTCCCAGGTCTCTCTAACCCAGACCGTTTTTACCAAAAGACGTGTTGGTAAACCTAGTTTATTCTCGTAAGGGAAATTTTCAATATTAAAGATGAGGTTTTAACTTTGTGTGGGAGACAAATTAGTCCCACTGGAGAATAATACATAGCCCAGGGCTGTTTATTTATGAGTGATAATTAACATCATTAATTACTTCTCAGGGACCAATGGGTTATTCGACTTTTAAAAATTTCCACAGTGCTTCCCTTTTGGGGTGGTAGGCTAGAGTTAGATAAGGTCCCCAGAGTCTGGCTGTGCACATGTCTGGAGCACAGAGGAAGGACAAAGTGGCAATGTTGGTATGACTCTGCAATACCCTTGGTTTTGCCACTATCGTAATGAATGTTCATCCTTCTCTACTCCTTTAAGGTTGTCATTGAATGTCCTATTAACGACTCTGTGAAGTGGGTAGGAATTATTATTAATCCCATTACACAGATGAGAAAACCAAGGCTTGGATAGTTTAAATGATAAGGTGGGTTAAGAGCATGCATATGGAACTTGAACCCAGGGGCTCTGACATCCAATCCAGTGCTCTTCCCACTACACCCTGTTGCTTCATCATGGAAGTATATCCGGATAGTTGTGTAGAGCCAGTTTGGGACTGAGTTACCTGTTCATTTTCTGTGAAGCCTTGCTTGATCTCCACAATGGAAGATGGCCTTTTAACTTTCTTAAGTTTCCTAATTTTCCTAAGATTATTTTGTCTACATCTAAAGTTCTTTATCTAGAGTCCATGAACTTGGTGTCTGTATAAGCATACACACCCAAATACATACCTACATAGATGCATAAATGCATACATATATTTCTCTCTATAAACATGTATATATTTCTCTCTATATACACATATACATATACTTGTGTGTAACTTGTGTGTAACACATATATATACACACACGTGTATATACATATGCACATACACATAGATTTGTATATAAAGCTGTATTTTAATAGAATAGATTTCCTTTGCAATCCTATGTACTTCATTTTATGCATTTAAAAACATTATTCTGAAAAGAGGTCCATAGGCCTTGCCAGACTGCCAAAGGGGTCCATGACACATACACACACACAGACACACACAAATGTTAATAATCTCTGCTCTCGATCCTTCCTTGGCCTCTGCTACATGGTACCTCTCATGAAATGCATTTTTGTTCATTCCATGGCTGTTAGCTCCCTGACAATAAAGACGTTACCATTTTTCATCGTTGTGTTCCCAATGGCTGGCATAGACATTCTGCATAGTAGGTACTTTTTAGATATTTGTTGAATTGAATTATTCCTTTCTCCCATAAGCATACATATTAGGGGCTGTTCCTGCGGGCTTCTGTGTTTGGACTTGTGAAGGAGTTGGCCACTGGTGGCTCCTCCGGAGGCAGGGGGCAGAACTGGGTCCCCCCCAAAAAACTCAGACCTTGATACGATGACATGGCAAAATCCTCCGTGTGAATTCAAATGAACTTCAGGAGGAAGATTCAAAAGTTTTGCTTGGAACTTAAGGGAAATTCCCAAGAAATGGTGAGTTACAGTACCGTGCCACAGGCAGGATCCAAGCAAGTTTGCTGAGTGTTTCAGCTTCTCATTTTCAGGCCTCTTCATGTTCCCCATCTTCTTGATCCACTATAGCCTTTGTCTCTATTGTAAGTCCATCTTGCTTTTTTAAGGCTCTCTTTGCTTTTTGTTTTGAACTTACTGAATTTCCCTTTTTCTTCTCCTGTTGCTTATTCAGCTTTGCCAAATGCTTTCCCCATTCCTTTTCTTCTACTTGCCCCCTAACTGCAGGTGTAATCTAAGGCTCAATTTTTGAATGAATGAACAAAAAATAAACATTTATCAAGTACTTTACTCTGTGCCAGACACAATGCTAAATACTGGAAGTACAAACACAAAGATGAGATAACCTTTGCACTCACGGAGTTTACATTCTAATAGGGCAAGGAAGCATATATAGGTGGTGGCTGGGTCTCAGTAACTGGTGAACTGATCTGATTGATTGACAGCAGCAGTCATGTTAATATACCAAAAGAAAGAGGCAGAAAATGGGAAAGAGTATCAATCTGTGAGATAGTGTAGATGGTAAGATAGACCAAGAGGATGGCTGGTGGGAATATGAAGCAGTGTGAAGGGAATATGGTTTCTGGAAGGTGTCTCAAGGGTGCTGGCAGTCCCAAATAGGGAGAAATGGGACTGCACCAGGGCTGACTGGGCAAGTAGGCAAGGAAGACTGAGTAGATAGCTGGATGGGATTTGAAGCATTGTCTAGTCTTGGGCCCACTAGATATATTGGGCCAGGCACCTTTGTACGCACTTGCTCTCCAGTCAAGTGAATAACCCTTGGTCCTTCTCTCTACATTTACTCATTAGCACATGTATCCATTCTAATGGTTTTATTTACATGAATGACTCCAAAATCTATATCGCTAGTCAATATATCTCTCCAGTACTCAAGTTCCATTTTTATGATGGACTCCAGGACTTTGTGAGGCAGTGTGGTATCAAGGGAAGTAATGGATTCATATTTGGAAGACCTGTGTTTGAATCCCTGCTGCTACTGTATGTGTGATCTCTTGCCCTCAGGTTCCTCCCACTGCTAAAATGATGGAGTTGGGATAGATCAGAGATGCCAAACAAACAGCAGGCCATGGGCCTTGCCGCACTCTCCAGTGTAGCCAGGACCAGGTTAAAATGTTGAAATATTGAGCACAATAAATATAAATACAATCAAACATAGATAATGTTAATATATGGTTTTCTAAGTCAATGCACAGCCCTTGGGGATCCTTATGTATACCTATGTTTCTCCTTAAGTTTGATACCACTACACTAGACAATTTCTCCATGATCCCATCAGCTCTCAATCCATGATTCTATCAAATCTACTTGAATATTTCATTGTTATTCCAAGATCAACAAGAAATTCTTCCCTTTCCTGTGCCTCAGAAATAAAATGAGGAGTTTCCTCATCTATAAAAGGAGGAGGCTGCACTAGATGATGTCTGAGATCCCTTCTAGCTTGAACACAACATGATTCTATGGACTCATTTCCAGATACGAGTTCATAAATTCACCTACTATACCCTTCAAGTGGGCTCCCTTTCCTGGTTATCCCTGTTATGCCAGAAACATTTTTCTCTCTTCCTGAGCTAGAAATCTTGAAATTATCTTTGGCCTTCTTCCCCTTTACTTTGACAGTAGAGGGCAAAGTTTTGCAGATTTCCTTTGCAATGCCTTAAGAAGCTGTGTGATTTATTCTGTCACTCATTTTCTTAATCACACCGTTCCTAGGATACACTAACTGTATGCAGCAAGGCCTAATGGACCCTATACTGTTGAGGAATCAGACATTCCATAGAAGTGAATTTTCCAGGTAATTGGAATCTATCTTTTCAGTCCTCAAAACTTTTTTTTAAAAGAAAGATTACTAAATATTTATTAAATGCATAATACATGCAAGAGCTTGTACTGGGATCTAGAGATACAAAGATATGGAAAGACATGGACCCTGCCCTTCAAGGAATTTACAATCTGAATGCAAAGATAAGACGTACATGAAAATGAGTATGATACAAATTAGACTATTACAAACAAAGTTTCCTCAGAATTATTGCATCATAGCCTCAGAGGCAATATAGTCCAATTTTCTCACTTTATAGATGAGTAAACTGAGGCCCAGGGTGGCTGTAGGAAGTAAAGAATGTTGGAGTTGGCATCAGAAGGCCTGGGTCTGAATCAGAGCTCTGCTTCTCGGTATCTGTGTGACTGTAGGCAAGTCATTCAATTTCTCTAGGCATCACTTTCCTCATCTTTAAAATGAGGGCGTTAAACCTGATGGAAAATCCCTTTGAGCTCTAAATATCTGATCCTATATTCTTATGATCCTAAGGTTCTTGCCCAAGTTACATAGATAATAAGTATTTGAGGCGGGATATGAATAACCTAGTCCTTGACTCCAGTCAGCACACTGTGCAGACAAATTGGCATGAAGGATTTGGAGACAGAGAGATAAGAGACAGATACAGAGGAATGACAGACAGGCAGAGACAGGCAGAGACAAAGACAGAGAGACTGAGAGATTCAATAATCTCCGTGCAGCCTTCTGTCCCAGGAAGGGAGGTAGCCTGTTGGAATGGAAAGAGCAGGTACCAGCATATAGGAATGACCTAGCTTCACGTCTTACTTCTGAAACTTACTATTTGGGTGACCATGGGGAATACCCCACCCTCTCTCATCAGTCATGGTAAAAATAATGCCTATCTTAGTTTAAGCTCTTATAGTTCTCACCTCGATTATTGTAATAGCCTCCCAACAGGCCTCTCTGCCTCCAGTCTAGGTCCATTCCAGCCCATCCTCCATAAAGCTGCTGAAGTGATTTTCCTTAAGCTTAGATAATACCACGTCATTCCTCTCCCTACTCAATAAACTCCACTAATTCACAATTGCCTTTAGAATCAAATATACAGGTGGCATCTAGGTGGCACAGTGGATAGAGCACCAGCCCTGGCATCAAGAGGACCTGAGCTCAGATTCAAACATAGGACACTTACTAGTTGTGTGACCCTGGGCAAGTCACTTAACCTTTATTGCCTCACCAAAAAAAAATCAAATATACAATTTTCTCTTTCAAATGCGACTTACCTCATCCCAGTTTCAACATATTGTGGGTTGGCATAAGAAATTAAATGGGAATTTTGGGAGAGTTTTGTGGAAGCCATAAGACAACATGCAAAGGCCAGCAGATGATACAGAGTCTATGACCAAATACTAACCCAAATTTTACAATAACATACTATAAACAACCCATAAAAGAAAAAGAAAAAAAATCAGACTTCTTCTCTTGTATGAAGAAAGGGCCAAAAAATTTTATGGTTATTTTCCAGATTGTGAGGGTGTCATACCCCTAACCCCTGCAATGTGGAAGAGATAAATGTAAATTCCTCTTTTAATATCCCACTGTATCTTCTCAGTCCCATGGGACATTCCTTTCTCTTCCAAACTCTGTGATTTAACCATCTCAGGCTTTTCTCTATTCCTCTCATATTACTCTTCATGTTGAATCTTCATGACTGCACCGGTCATCTCCAATGCCTGGACTATACTCTCTCCTCACCTCTGCCTCATAGAATCTCTCTCATCTCCCAAGATGCAGTTCACCCACTACCTTCTAAACAAAGCCTATTCTGATCCCCTCTACTGCTAAGATCCTCCCTCTCAAAAATGCCTTGCTTTTAGGAGCTTTGTGATTATTCTTTTTTACATTTATTCTGCATATATCACACATGAACTTGTCTCCTCTGTAAGAATGTCAGCTCTGTGCAAGTACGGATTGTTTCACTCATTCTATTTTTATCTCTTATACCTAGCACAGTGCCTAGTAGGTGTTTAATACCTGCTGATTGAATGGTATCTTAAAGTCTGGGGAGTATCATATTTCATGATCTATACTAAGATCTCTGTAAATCTTAAATTGCTATATAAATATAAGCTTTATTGTTGTTGTGGGGGAAAAATGTTGCTGACTTCCTTCACAAAGTCTTAGAATTCTGAGGGATTTCAGCAACCAATCATCTGTAATGTACCCAAGTGGTTGAAACTCTCTATTGAGTCAGAATTTGAAACTCTTTAGTGAGTCAGAACTCAGCATTTGGACAACATAAATCATTATGAAGTTTTTTGATTATGTTTCTCCCTTTTATCAAGTCTAAATTTGCTCCTCTGCAGCACATGGTTTCCATTTCTGACCCTGGGGATGAAACAGAAGAAACCCCAAACCCTTCAATTACTTGAAGACCTCTACCATGCCACCCCCAATTTATCTGTTCCCTCGGCTAAATATCTCTAGTTCCTTTCATAGGTTCTCATATGTTACTATCCCTTCACCATCCTGTTTGCTTTCTTCTAAATGCTTTCCAGCTGTCTCCAGTGATTAGCGCAGTCACTGGCAAATAATAGGTGGTTAATTAGTGGATTATCAATGACCTTCCTATAAACATGGTGCCCCGAACTGAATACAATACTTCAGATATGGCACGACTAGGGCAGTGTAAAGTACAATAATCACCTTCCTAGACCTGGACATTATGCCTCTCCTAATGAAGCCTAAAATTTCATTAGCTGTTTTGGCTGCTCTCTTACACTCTTGACTCATATTGGACTTGTGGTCCACAAAGACTCCCAGATCTTTTTCAAAGACTATTACTCCCATATTATATTTCAGAAATCTTATACTATTATTTCAAAATTGGATTTTTTTTTCTTTTTTGAAGAGAGTAGACCAACGTTTGAGTCAGAATAATGAAAAGGAACTTCTTAGGTATAGGGTTTTATGACTAGACTGGGTGTAAAATGAATAAAATGTTCTGGCTGACAGATGATCACACATCAGGGGTTACCCTTTTCTTTTTCCCCAACAGAATTATCTCCTTCCTCTCTGTCTCATCTTTTTGGAAATAATTCATGAAGCATCCCAGGACAATTTGAATAGCTCTGCCCAGGTGCCCTGGGGGAAGTTAGGGACCAGAGGAAGAATTGAGTGCAGATTGAAGGTGCATTCCTAAACCCTGAGACTCAGTAGGATAGTGGGACTTTTGCTATGAGGAAAATTAGTGAGAGAAAAAGATGATTTTGACTTACATGACACATATTTAAACATTGCAAGAAAACATGTTCTTGTAACATCTTGGAATCAGGACTGGGCTGAAAGGGAAGGAACTGTGGGACCTATGTGTACCAAATATAATTTTAAAAAAAATAGAAGTCCTGAGGCTTTTGCAGGGGCTTAAAATTTTTTTACAAGCTGTAAACATGGTCAGGTGAGGCAGGGACTCCTACAGAGAAGGAAGTCAATGACTACGGAGCTGGTCCCCTGGGAAAAGCAATGAACTCCATCTGCTGGAGAGTGCCAGAAATGTTTAGTTGTGCAGTGGAGCTAAGTTGTGGGAGACAGAGAATGGAAAGAGACAGGAATCAATAACTGGTGAGAGCTTGGAAGAGCTACTTGGGGAATAGCGATACTGTGTAGACAAAGAGGAAGCAGGGAAGATGCCATAATGCATGTGTAAATACCAGTCTCTTCTTTTGTTGGAGCCCCACCCAAGGAAAAATAGAGATGGTCCAGATTTCTGGAGGGAGGGTTAACCCTTGGGAATGTCAACTTTCAATGAGCTTGGATGAAAGCCTTAAGATTATGGGATATCAGTCTAGAGATGGAAGGAACCTAAGAAACAATCTTAAGAGTCTGACTCTCCAGTGTTTATAGATGAGACTCAGAGAATTGCCCAAATTCAACTATTCAACCCCAGATGTTTTGGCTCTAGATTCAGTGTTCCTTTTCTTGTACCAGACCAGCTCTCTATCTATCTCTATGAAATTGTCCTTAAAATGAGTTTATGTTTTGAGCCTTGTAGACCTGAGTGTTTGTAAGGGGGAGCTGGTGGAAACCTTTGAGGAAGTGGCAGATATTGATGCTCCAAAATTCCACCAAGTCATGGAAATAGGAGTCCTTTACATGTGCCTGGGGCTTCCATATCAAAAGGAGAGTCTCTGAATTTGGTAAAAATTTGGAATTATCAGATGTTTTAAAATGAATGCATTTTGCTTTCCCTAAAGCACATATGAGAGCATATATTGATTACCCATTAGAGGACTTTTGGAAACCAATTTTAATGAATAGAAAAGAAAGACTCGTTATTAGTATATCAAAATTTGTTTGTAAATGCATACTTAAAAAGGGACTGGAAGTTAGTTTGGGCAGAACAGATAAGCTTTGGCACTTAGTCAGTTCATGCTAGGGAAAAGTTTATTGGAGAACTATCCATCTTAGCCTTAACCTTACACTGAATTGGGGTTTGCCTTCCCTGTGGCCTCTGAAGACAGGATAGAACAATGCTTCATGAGGCAAATTGGTTACCAGATAGAGGAAACTTAAAGGAAAAAAAGATCACAAAGGCCCTGAACTGAGGGAATTTACACTCTAGCGATTACCACTGTAGGATTCATAATTGCGATTAAATCAATGCGACAGAAAACAAAAACAAAAACCTCAGAAATTGTTGAATTGATTGAGAAGGGTTCATGGGAATCCATAATAGAAATCTGAATGAGGGAAGTTCAACTCTATGCCCTCTTTTGGGCCACACATTACTTTCACACGGGGTGGGGGTGGAGCACCTCCAGTTGTCTTGATCCTTAGCTTGAAAAGGCCACGGGGGCCCCACTGCATCCTGGGCCATCTCCAGTTGTCCTGGTCTGTATATCTTGCCACTGGACCCAGATGGCTCCAGAGGAGAAAGTGAGGCTGGTGACTTTGCACATCCCTCCCTCACTTAAATTCAATTCACGTGCAAGTCATGGCATCAGCTTTCTGATGCCACGGTTCTCTTTGAGAACAAGGCACAAACAACAACCTTCACACCTACAGATACCAAAAGAAGGAAAGGGGGTGCTGCTTTTGGTTCCACCCTTGGTGAATCTAGCCTCAAGCCCATATTAATTCATTTGATTTCTAGTGCATAGTATTTCCTAGCATCAGCAGTATCAGCTGCATAGGGTCAAAGGAAGCTGATGTAGTCTTTTGAGGAAGCTAACTTCTTAGAAAAAAAAAGTGCCTTCCATGTACTCTGGGACACTGAATCATGCTCCCCTGGAATGATGACTTATCAAAGTGCCTAGAAGAGTTTCTGTAGATTTTTTTTCTTTCTGATGCCCCTTCTTCCATACCTATACCCTTACTTATTATTATTTGCTACTTGTAAAGTCCAAGGAAAAAACACGTGTTTGAGAAAAAATATATACATAAATACACACATACACGTGTGTAATATATATGTGCATATACGTGTATACATATGCATACACATATGCACATGCATATATACACATACACAGATTTGTGTATACATATATGCATACATATTCATATACACATACATGTACATTTACGTATGCATGCATTCATTTTCAGGAGAGTCAACTTTATCTAAAGCTGGGCCTAGTTAGTCATGCTTTCTTTGTTACTAGCCCAAATGCAATTTCTAGCAAGGCCTCTGGGTGCAGTGTGTGGCTAGTGGGAATCAGGGATGTGGGTGAAGCTTTGGAGCAGGTCCAGAATAAAGGCTGTAGATGTTTTAAGCACAATCTGATTGAGCAGAGTGTCTCTTTCAATTCCAGAGGACACATTAGGAAGCCCCCAAGTCTCCAGTTTCAGGGTCTGGCTACAGATTATAATTGAAAGAGAAGGAGAAAGGGCACATTTCTAAACAAGCCTGTTTTCCCTGTCAGAATGCTCTCTGAGTTTGTCAGTAAGTAGAAGGGAAGGGAAGGTACTGCAGTGGAATCAGAAGCCCTCCTTCACTACCATGGCTTCTCTGACTTCCTGAGCTCAGCTAAGTAGTGAGACAGAAAGCTCTGAGAATGGCATGCTCTCCTCACCTTTGCTCCTCCAAAGCAGTGGCCAAGTGAAATTTGAGGGGAGGCCAGAGATAAACAGAACTAATTGTGTAATGGTCTGATTATCAGCCTTGAGTTCCCGTGATATCCTGAAACCAAAAGCTGGAATTAGCTTTTGTCCCATGGTGGCCTCGTAACAGGCCCCCGTATTAACATGTGGAGGGATATCTGCTACCTTCTGAATCCCAGGGAGGAAGTGACGTGGTAAGTGGCTTCTCTTTAGCCTTTGCTCTGGCCTAGGCTCCTGGCAACTTTAAATATACGAAGCATTCACAGACGAAGTGAAAGCTCCACATGTATGAAGCATGAAGAGATAGCCTGGAAACTTCACATACAGGAAACCTGTAGAAGTGGCCTCTTCCAGGGGAGCAGAGTCAAATACTCTACCACTCCACTCCCACCCCTATCGGAATACTGCTACAGGGTATAACAACATCTAGCCTTTGCGTAGCCCTTCAAGATTCACAAAACACTCCCAAAATGTTATCTCATTAACAACAACTCTGAGAGGTAGGTGCTATAATTATCCCCATTTCACAGATGAGGGAGATGAAGTTTAAGCTTAGGTTAAGTGGTTTACCCAGGGTGGCACAGCTAGGAGTTATCTTGAGGCTAGATGAGAAACCAGGGCTTCCAGACTCCAGTTCCAGCATTCCAACACCACACCATCTAGATGCAACCAAGTGCTGTCCCCTTCTTGCTTTATACTGATTTGAGTGAGTCTGCTTTGGCCTACTTATGCAAAAGTATTTATCAATGTCCCAGGCACTGTGTTTGTTGCACACTAGAGATACAAAGACAAAGGCAAAAATGATCTCTGTCCTCGGGGATCTTACAGTCTAGCTTGGAAGGCAATGTATCTATGTAGATACAAAAGAGATCTGTGGTGATTGGGAGAAGTCTCTAGCAGCTGATTGGATCAGAAAAGGACTTATGTAGAAGGTGGAAGCCAAGTTTCTTTGAAGGAAACTAAGGCTGCTGAGAGAAAGAGGGGAGGAGGCAGTACATTCTAGGTACTGGGGACAGCCACTGCAAAGTCCTGGAAGCAGGAGATGGAACATCATGTTGGAAGAACAACAAGGAAGACATCCTTGGATGGCATCCTGCATGGAGGTGAGCAATGGACAACGAGACTGGAAAGGTAAGTTGGTACCAGATTGTGAAGGATTCTGCCCTGCCAATGCATGTGTGTGAACGTGTGTGTGTGTTGCAGAAAAGGAAATAAATCAATCCCTACCCCCCACGTTAAAACAAATATTGCCTTCCCTAATGTTATGAGGGTCTTCTCCCATATTGGGATTTATGAACACTCCCATTCAACTCCTTGTGTCTGTTGCCTTGCAGTCACTGAGTAAGGGATCCTTGAACTGAATTTGATGTCTGTATGTTGTTGGCCAATCAACAAATCTATGTTTTTGTTTGTTCAGTTGAGAATACAGTGATTCTTCAATTTAATTCAACAAATGTTAATTATTATGCACAAGGCATCAAAGGTGTCAAAATTAGATGACAGATGACTCCTGCCCTCAAGGAACTTATATTCTGATAGTGATCTTGGTAACTCTATAAGCAACCCCGAACCCCAAGGTGGATAGGTAAATCCTTTGCAAATTATTACTGAGTTAGATTGAATTTAATTAAGTTGAATTGCATCAGATTATGAAGACAGTCCTTATCCTAAAGATTCTTTTGACATCCTTGGGAAAGGATCCCACCATAGAGTAACACATGCTGCTGAAGGTCCACACTGGAGGGTCAGAGAAGCTTATTGACGCCTTTTATGTGTATTTATGTTTAGCCAGTTAAAGTCAGTTCCTAAATTTAGGGGTCAATCCTGATTTAGCCCCCCTCCAGGGTTGGGCCAGCTTGGCTGCCAGGAAGGGAACACACACACATTGCCCTTCCAGTCTTTGTTACTACTCATTTCGTTGATTTCAAAGTCTTAGTCCCAGTTCTGGGTAAATGATTCAGGATGTTGTTCTCTTTTTTTTTTCCTCACAATTTCTTTGCACATTCGGCTGAGAAGATTAATCGTTGAACTGAGGAAGTGAAGAAGTGGTTTGCAATGTGGAGGGGTAGGGAAGAAACCAACAGCCTTAGTTTCCAAATATATTTAATTTCTATTGACTTACAGTAAAAGGAAAGACAAACATGTCCCGGCAACTGGAGTGAATTCATATGTATGCCATAAGTCCTCTCAGCCCTAGGAAAATCATGTGACATGTTTCACAGAAGGCTAAAAATAAGCTGAATTAAAGGAAGATACTCCTGAGTGGAGCTCTCTGGCCAGTCCTTGTGCTCCTCTGGGGCAGTTTCTGAATTTACATTGTTACTTATGCTCACCTTAAAGGACTGATCTCCTGACAGAGAAGACTAGGCTAGGAAAGACCTTCTAGTATGGGGCTTTGAACCAAGTGACATATACCCAAAGAGAATGCAAGAAGCTCATCAAGGGGGTGCAGGAAATATTTGGGAAATAACTGTATTATAATATTGAAATGAATTAATAGCTATTTTATTTCATATATACATATATAATATGTATGCATACACGCTATATGTATATGTGTATGTGTGTATACATGTATATGTTGAGATTTTAGGAGCACGAGTGCTCAGGACCCCAAAATACCAACATGCCGGGTCCTGCCGAATGAATTCAACCCCAGCCTTCTCACAGCCAAAGAAAAACAAAGTTTATTAAAGATTTGCCACATTGGGTACAGACTTAAGAAATCTCACCATTTTGTGATGCTTGTATTGATTGACAAGAGGGCCAGAACAATCTTAGCCAGGTTGAATCTGAGTTAGATTGAGTTTGAGCACCTTCATGGAGGCAAGATGGATCTTATATACAGAAAGGTTGTGGGAGGGATCTAGGGTGGTCAAGTAGTCTGGGGTGATAGAAGGAGAGGTTTAGGGAGGATCTTGATGGGACTAGGGCACCGGCATAGAGGGGGTACCGGGGGTGAGGTCAGAATCTAGGAATGTAATTAAAGGTGGAAAATAGCTGAAGGTACCTGGAGATTCCAGACAATGGAGGACTAGGCTAGGTTAAGAGAAAGAGAGATTTGGGCCTGGCAATAATGAAAGTCTTATGGCCTCAGGCTTCATCAAGTGGGAAGATTCAAGGAGAGTTCAAGGGGGTTCCCACAACCTGTACCCCATCATATTCATACATACATACATACACACATGCATACATACATGCATGCATGTATATATACACACATCTAAGCTGGAAGTACAGCAGGGCACATTTGAGCCAGATCCCACTATTTATCAGGCCAGAAGCTTTCACCTGCTCTGGTTCTGACCTGGGCTGATTCTCTCCTTTTCTTTGTCAGCCTGATACCCACCTCTCTTCCTGGCTCTCACCGTATTGGTGCTGGAATTAGTGCAGACCACTAATCGACTTTACTCATATTGTAGCTTAGAAACTCTGAGCTCAAGCGATCCCTCGGTCTTGGACTCCTGCCACTCACACAGCCTAACTATTAATTTTATAGAAGATGAAACTGAGGCCAAGAAAGGAGCTATAATCTGTCACAGGTCACATAGATAGTGACAGAGGTGGAACTCAAACCCATGTCTCCTGCCTCCCAATACAGGGATAGTTCCAGTATACTATGTAGTCTCCTTCCTTCCTCCAGTGAAATAAAGAGAAGAAAACAAAACCCATGGAGAGCATTAGACTCTCCCATTTGTTTGGGAGCAATCTTGAAGGAAAACAGATTTGGAATCCTAAATGTTCCAGACTGACTTTCTATACTGATTAATCCATTAGATAAATTAATCAGCTCTCTGGGTCCTCAACCCATGGAAATCCTGCTCTCATCAGATCCTTCCTAATTTAGTCATCTACTTAGAGTTTTCATTCTTATAGACACAACCCCCACACCTGCTTTTCCTGGTGGCACCAGGGGCCCTTGAGGGTAGTGCAGGGAATAAAAACCACTTGTTTAAATGAATTCAGAATATCGGAATTCTTTTCCACCTTCCCCTTCTCCCCACAGAGTTCTGCCTGGAAATACAAGACTGTTGGGGTAGGGACACAACAATAAGAGAACTGGGGGCAGCATGAAGGTCCTCACTTGCCCACTTGGGTTGTGTTAAAGGTGAGGAGAGGAGAGTGGGAAAGGGTCATGGTACCATACCAAAGGAAAAACTTCATTGTTTTCCCTTTTTGCCAAATGACTGACCCAAAAGTCTGTTTATAGGCCATAAGAAAAATTCAAGAGAAGAATTATAGAATTAGAAATTGTCTTAGCTGGATGGGATGTCAGGCATCCACTTCAACTATGAATCCCCTCTAAAATATCCCAAAGAAGTGATTATCCAGTCTCTGCTTGAAGAGAACCAGTGATAGAGTCCTAAGGAAGTCCATTCTTTTTGGGTCACTGCTACATGTTAGGAAGTATTTCTGTTACATCCAGTCAAAATCAGTCTCTCTGCAAAGTCCACCTATAAATCTCAGTTTACAAGAGATAGAATCTAGGGAAAAGATATTGCTTTTTTGAGGGGTCCCAAAGGACAGGAATTGCTAGGAGAAAAATATGTGTCCCACCACCGCCTTTCTCTCATGACAGTCAAAGGGCTGCCCTTGAGGACCTAGACGGGGCGCATATAGCCTGGAGGCCTCAGGTTCCCTGCCCCTGCCCTAAAGTATCTCTATGATGGTTTAGCTGATATGTATCAGGATATCTGCAAGCCAAAAAAGGGATTTTTAAATTAGTGTTGTTGGAAAAGAGGAAACTGAGCTATAATAAAACCCCTGAGGGTGGTGAAATGGCCACTGAGTTGTTATCGGTTTGGGTTCGATTGTTTTGTAATAATCACATTTTGTATCATTTTGGACTCTCAGCCTTGTCTCAGATTGCTAAGCAAGGCACGGGGAATAGGACCCAAAAGGAGTCCAGAAAACCTGGGTTAAAATATTGCCTCAGTTACTTTTTACCTCCATGGTTGTGATAGAGCCAGCTCGTACCAGCCAATCGTTAAATTTTGTGTAAATGTGAAATCAGCAAGCCACAAATCAAGGCTTGGTTTATAGTTTTGCTGATTGTCTAGACTCAATAAAGTGATGGAGGAAATGCAGCTTAAACCTAAAAGTGTGTTGTGTGTACTTTTTTTCTATAATTAGTTGTCAAACTTTTACTAGCATACCTTGGTGTGTGATCTTGGAAAAGTCACTAAACCTCTTTGTGCCTCAGCTTCCTCATGTGCAGAATGAGGAAATGATGATTTCCAAGGTCCCTTCCAACTACGATCCTAGGATTCCATACTAATCTTTGAAAAAGCACTAGATGAGAAATCAGGAAAACTGGGCTCAAGTCTGGGCTTTCTCATTTAGTAACTGGGTGATCTTTGACAAATCACTTGATTATTTCTGCATCGTAGATTCCTCACCTGTAAAATGGTACCAACAGAGCTCTCAGTGTGTTGAGAAGAATGGGCTTGCCTTTGGTAAGCCTTCCAGCACCAGCTTTTTTAATGATCTGGGACCTTTCATTGGTGCAGATGCCTTCTTAGGGGTGGGTCAGAACTCATTCACGCCTATAGGGATTCTTTGTTTTTTTTTTCTCCCATAAGTCCTCCATGGAGGTTTTACCCAGTATATTGAAGGACTTCCTCTGGCTCTTGGAATATTTCAGGAACACCAGTGCAATACTTTCCAAGTATTCTGTAACCATTTCATTCTGTTTTCCATTCCACACATCCTTTTTGGGTCCTATATGTCCATGGCAAGTATTTTTGTGCACTTTCTGCTTTCAGGTAATTATTGACAAGAGTCACTATAATCACAATAATACATATTTATTTTGCTTTTATATAACTGATAAAGCTGTTATATAAAGCCATCATCACCACCACCATCATCATCATCATCACCATCATCATCACCCAGCTCACCCCAGTGAACTTCCCCGGTGTACCCTTGTCTCACATTGTTCCCTTGGATACTTGGTATGGCTTCCTCCCACTTTCATGATTCCAAGGCAATGGTGGAATCTACTTTCTTCTAGTTTTTCTAAGCATTTTGGAGCCATTCAAAATGCAATGCCTATTTCTTGGGCCACAATAGAAGGGAAAGAGTATGTTGTATAGAAACCTCAAAATGATCCATTGAACGAAAAGAAAAAAAAATCCCATAGATCTTAACAATGAACTGGGACTCTAACAGAGCACTTCCTGACATTCATGAGACCTTTTTCTATATAAATATTTTCCAAAAAGAAAAATGTTACTGTCCAATGGGTGTCTCAGCAGGGCTGTCCCCAACAGCACACAGGTGACTCTCTCAAGCTCATAGATTCTGGCTTCAGCACACTATTTTCTGTTCCCTATATCCCAGGAGACATAGTCACAGGTTTCCTGCAGCAGAACCAGTTGGTGATGCGGGTACCTGGTACATAATTCTGTATGTCATGTCAATTTCTCAACATGAGAATTGCCACCATTGTATTTAAGAAGATAGGACTCTAATGTACCAAAGAGAGTTTTCTAGACCAAAGTCTCTGGGTGACTCATATTAGTTAGGCCCCCTTGAAGTCCTACAGTTATAAATTCAGAGCTGGACTAGAACTTAGATCATCTAAGGAAGAAGTTCCTTGTTTTACAGAGGAGGAAACTGAGGCCCAGAAAAAAAGGAAGTGAACTTGCCCAAGGTCACATAGTAGCAAAGCAATGTTGCATAGTGGAAAAAGTACTGGATAAAGAGTCAGGTAACCTGTGTTCTATCATTGGCACACTGCAGGATCTTGGACAAGACTCCCTTCCTTAGAACTCTTAGCCTGTTTTCTCCTCAGTAATTCTCAGAAGATTGGATTAGATGCCCTGGAAGATTCCCTCCAGATCTAATTTTTGACTTAATATATGAGACTCCAGACTGAAAGCAGATATAACACAAGTCATGGCACACTACCCCCTCCTTCCCTGATACATATGAAGCCCAGTCTTTCTCTTGGATAGATATGTCAATTAACACAGAGTCTAGAAACAAGATTTTGATGCCAAATAGTTCATGAAACAGAGAATTTGTTATTTCCACCAACCTAAACGCTGTGTTTTCCAAGCTACTTGATGAACTCACCAAAAGATAGTAGCAGATCTAAAACAAGGAAATAAGAGACTAGATCCTAAGAAATCCTAACCAATGAAAATCTTCTGGAGAAGAGTGATAATGAATATGTGCAGCCCTTAGTGGAAAAAAAAGGCAAAAACAGTAAGTCGGCACTTTCGCCCCTGGCTCAGGCAGAAGGAGTGAGACAGCAAACCACCAGAGTCACGTGATGGGTTAAAAACAGCCGACTGCAGTGAGAGACATGATGTGGCTGCATTGATGGCCCTCTCCCGGATCTCACTGGGATCAGAGCTTCTAATAGGTAGCTATTTGAATGCCAACCCAGCAGCGAGAGATGACAAGAAAGACTTTATTTCAAGAAGAAATCTCCATTTCACACAGGATGTGTATAACAGGAAGGATGTGGATATTAAACAACTCGTATCAGGAATTTTCCATCATTAAGTAAATGGAAGGGCAGGGAGGTTTATTGACTGAAGCTGCCAAATAAATATGCAGAATTTGATACGGGAGCAGGCAGCTATCCTACAGCTTGTCCAAAATGTTTCCTTCCTCTCACCATCTCTGTGTCTCTCCTCAGGGCCTTCTTGGCCAGTAACCCATCTAACTCAGTCTCACAGCTGAGATAGGGAATTAACTAGCCACTTGCTTACATTCCAGCACAGCACAGGCATGGGTCTCTAGTTCCTGAAAGAGATCATCTTTCAATAAGTATTCAATCCATGGCAGATATCCTGCTACATCCTCCATTTCCAAATTTCTTATCCTGTATGTAGCACATGGCCATTAACCAAAGGTTACCCAGGGAAACTGAGGAGTGAAGTGAGACAGCCTGAGCTGGTGGAAAGGACTCTGGATATGGCATCGTAAGCCCAGGGATTCAGTCCTGGGGCTGCCAGCTATTCTTGTCATCCTTTTTTGCTAGAGGGTGGATTGTATGGTACCTCAAATGTGTAACCACAAATATTCCTGGAGGGATATCTGTATGACCTTCCCTGGTCTGGGCCTCAGTTTAGGCTCTGTTATATGAGGGAGTGAATCTGATGGTGCCTAAGGGCCCATGCAGCTTTAAATCTTATTAGATAGTGATTTGGCGCAAGGCGAGATAAATGTTCCTTTGTCAGATGATATGAATTGACAGCTCTGAGCTATGGGGTGAACAGAACTCAACATGATCTTTCTAGAGAAGTTGAGAGGTGTGGGCAGAGTAAAGTATAAGGTCCAGCATGAGAACCTCAGAAAAATATATCATGAAGCAGGAGAGTAATTTGAGAGATATTTCACATAGTAGGTTCCAGAAACAATAAAGATAAATCATGGAATAGTGGGAAGAGCATTGGACTTGGGGTCAGAGACCTGGGTGCCAGTTCTGTTGGATTACCTTGAGGAAGTCATTTAACCTTTTGAGTATCAGTTTCTTTATATGAAAGATGGGGTTTACTCACATTTAGTGCATAGCATAGCTATAATTCTCTTCCTTCATCGAGTGGTGTGCTGTAAATGTTTAATAACTGGTTCCCCAGAAAAGGAAAAAAAAATGCGTGTACAACAAACTTTTTAAGTTTAATCCGCATTAACATTTTCTCTATCACTTTCTTATTTATAGGCAATAAACAAAACAATAAACCGAGCCCTAATTTGCAGCATTTTCAGATTTCTGAGACATGAACACTCACACAGAATTTCACAATCTGCTCTCATGGGCCAGTACGAGCTGGTTCTAGCACAACCCTGACTACATCCACACAGGCTACATTTGGTCACAGCTATCAGATGAACCTTAAATCTAGAGCTGAAAGGGACTTCTAACTCAATTTATTCATTTTGCAATTGTGGGAAATTGAGGCTCTGTGAGGTCAAGAGAATTGCCCAAGATTGCCCAGAAAGTAAATGGCAGAGATGGACTTTAAAGCCAGTTGCAATGATTCTAGAGCCCTGGCCCTTTCTATGATGCCATATTACCTTCCTAATCTCATGGATGATTTTCTTTAGTTCCTTCATTTCATGCTCAGAGAAACTTGTCCATGATCAGGCAAAGCCAGCATAAGAACAGGTCCTTCAATTCCCAAACCAATGTTCTTTCTTTTATAGCTTGCTGTCTATCATAGGGATCAAATAAAATAATACATGTGAAAGTCATTTGTAGATTGTAATAGGCTTTACAAATGGAAGGAGGTGATCAGTCATCAATCTGTCAATAAATATTTACTAAACGTCTCCTATGTGCCAGGCACTGTGCTAAGCCCAAGGGTTACAAAGAAAGGCAAAAGACAGTCCCTAATCTCAAGGAACTCACAGGCTAGCGGGGGCAGCAAGATGCAAACCACCATGGACAGACAAAATATGTGCAGGATAAATTGGAGATAAATCAACAGAAAAAGCTTCCTTAGAAGGTGAGATTGTTGTTGTTTGTAGAAGGCAGAGCTGGTCTCAGACCAGGGAGCTATAGATCAAGTCCTGACACATGCTCCTTGCATGACTCCAGCAAAATCACCTAGCTTCTCAGCGCTCTAGACCAGAGGACTCAGATACACAGTCTAAAAACTGCATGCAGCCTCAATATTCCTGAGCACATCCTGAATCAGACTAAAATGTAGTTTCTGTCTGATTTTAATGTGTCGATGCATTAATAAATATGTATACATATACATATATATATATATATATATATAGGCATATGGTTTTCTAAGTTAATGTGCAGCCCACAGGGATCCTTATTTGACACTGCTGATCCAGACTACTCTAACAATAATAGTAACTTGCACTTACTGGTCCTTTAAGGTTGACAAATACCTCGTTTTACCCTCATGAGGCCGATACTGTTATTTAGAGATGAAGCAACTATGAATTGCAGAGAAAGTTCTGACCTGCATGGATAGGGAGAATTTCCTTCTCCTAGAATTCCTGATACTAATAAAATTACAGGTCTAGTTTCCATCCTTTTGCATTATTATCATTTTTGTTGCTGTTACGTAACTGATAAAGAACCAGTCGGTACGTTGTTCTCTTCATAAATACACACACGCCTACATAGTTTATGTATAAAATAAGTAACTATGCCATGTAAAAAGATAATACCTCATTTTTATAGTCCTTCAAGATTCTATAAAAAATGCTTTCCTCAAAACAGTCTATCAATCAAACATTTAGTAAGCACCTGCTATATTCCAGGCACTATGCTAAGCACTAATCCAGTGAAGAAGGTGGTTTTGGACCAAACCTGTGATTTCCTTGGTATAGAGAACTCCTGGTAAGAAAATTCCACCCACCAGTGCAGATCAGCACCTGCTCTTCAACCTAGAGACTAAGAGAGTTGTCTGGGGTCCTCAGAGAAGAAGTGACTTTCTCAAAATCAGGGGATATCAGGGTGGGACTTGAATTCAGATCTTCTTGACCCCAAGGCAGGCTTGCTATCTATTATAATATGCTAAAAATATGATTATCCTGTTTTAGAGACAAGAAAACTGAGGTTCAGAGAGCCTTAAGTGGCTGTTTTAAGAGTAGAAGAAAAGGACCCAAGGGTGAAAAAAAGGGAATCCTAGCTTTGCCACTTGCTGTCCGTTTGACTTTGGCCAAGTCATTTCATGTGATTGCTCAGAGATCAGTTTCATTATCTGTGAAATGATGGGGTTCAACCAGATGATTTCTTAGTTCCTCTTGGTTCACAACTCTGGCTTATTGCTCACCAAGGATCACACAGGATAAGAAACAAATTTGAAATAATAGTGAAAGTTGGAAGGTGACTTGGATGTCAGCTAGTGCAAGGCTCACATATTACAGATGAGTAAATCAAGACCTGGACATGTTAAATTATTTTCCCAATATCAAATGGGTAGTAAGTAGTAGTAGTTCTGTCACTTGAACTCAGATCTTCTGACCTCGAATCCAGAATTTCATCCTCTAGGACCCTTGTGAACCCAAGTTCAGCCCCTTTTCATCTATACCCCAGATACTGAGCATTTTCATTGACTTCTCCCATGACTGGAATGTTCTCTTTCCTCTCATCTGCTTCCTGGTTTCTTTAAAGTCCCAACTAAAATCCCATCTTTAAAAGAAGCATTTCTCAACCTATCTTATTTCTAAGGCTTTTCACCAGTTGATTCTTTCCTTTTTCATTAAATTTTCTTTTTTGTTTTTCTTTTTAGTTCCCAGTTCTCTCCATTCTGCCTTTCCCTCCCAATTTTGAGGAGGAAATACTCATTACACATATGAAGTCATGTAAAACATATCTCCACACTAGCAGTATTACAAACAAACAAAAAAGCAAGAGAAACAAAGGAGAAAAAATATACATTCAAAGTGCATCACTTTTCTATCTAGAGGTAGATAGCATTTTTCATCCTGAGGCCTTTTGAATTGTCATGGAACATTGCACTGGTCAGAGTTGTCAAGTTTTTCACAGCTGATTTTCCTTACAATATTGTTGTTACTATGTAGATTGTTCTCCGGGTTCTGCTCACTTCACTTTGCATCAATTCACATGTCTTCCCAGGTTTTTCTTTAAAAAAAATCCCCTTCCCCATTTCTTTAAGCACAATAGTACTTTATCACATTCATACACTATAATTTGCTCAGCCATCCCCCAGTTGATGGGCATGCCCTCAGTTTCTAATTCTTTGCCACCAGAAAAAGAGCCGCTATAATTATTTTGGTATATATGGGTCCTTGTCATTTTTCTTTAATCTCCTAGGGGTACAGACCTAGTGGTGGTATTACTGGGTCAAAGGGTATGCTCAGTTTTATAGCCCTTTGAGCATAGATCCAAATTATTCTCCCAAATGATTGGACTTATTCCCAGCTCTAGCAGCAATGCATTAATGCAGCTGTTTTCCTATATTGCTTCCAGCATTTGTCATTTTCCTTTTTTGTCATCTTAGCCAATCTGATGGGTGTAAGGTGATACCTTGGAGTTGTTTTAATTTGCATTTCTCTAATTATTCCTGATTTAGAACAGGGCTGTCCAAAATGTGGCCTACATTGTGATTTATGCGGCCCTCCTACAAACATAGGAATTTACATAAATGCTTTAGTAAACTAAGCCAAGCTACCACAGAACTCTCACTAAAATGGCAAATCAAAATATATCATCTATTGTTTCAATAAAACCTAAGGTTGGACAGCCCTGATTTAGAGCATCTTTTTCATATGATTATTGATAGGTTTGACTTTTTCTTCTGAAAACTTCCTGTTCATATCCTTTAACATTTAGCAATTGAGGGATGGCTCTTATCTTTATAAATATGGCTCAGTTCCCTATCTATATATTTGATAAATGAGATCATCATCAGAGAAAATTGCTGTAAAAATCCCCCCCCCATTTCCTGCTTTCCTTCTAATTTTGGCTGTGTTGGTTTTTTTGTGATTTTTTTTTAATTTAATGAAGTTAAAATTATCCATTTTACTTCCTGTGATCCTCTCTGTCTCTTGTTTGGACATGAACTCTTCTCCTATTCATAGATCTGACAGGAAATATTTCCCAAGCTCCCCTAACTTGATTAAGATATAAACCTTTCTGTCTAAATCATGTACCCATTTTGAGCTTATCTAATGATGTGGTGGGAGATGCTGGTCTATGCCTAATTTCTGCCAGACTATTTTCCAGTTTTCCCAGCAGTTTTTGTTAAATTGTGAGTTTTTGCACTAATAACTGAGATCTTTGGTTTATCAAACACTAGGCTACTATGCTCACTTGCTTTTATATATTCTGAACCTAATCTCTTCCACTGATCAGCCACACTAATTCTTATTTAGTGCCAGATTATTTTGATGATTACTGCTTTGTAGTACAGTTTGAGATCTGGTACTATTAGGCCTCCTTCCTTCACATTTTTTTCTGTTGATTATTTCCAGTTTATCCTGTATCTAGTTTGTTTGTACATAGCTGTTTGCATATTGTCTCCCCACTTAAACTGTGAGCTTCTCAGGAGAAAGGACTGTATTTTACCTTTCTTTGTATCCCCAACACTTAGCACAGTTACTGGAACATAGTAGACTTTAAAATATTTATTACTGATGAGGATTTGCAAAGGATGCCTAATATGAGTTGTGCTCATGCAAGAGTGGTGACATAAAATTAGAGGTTTTGATGATCAGAAGTTCTCATGACCAGTCTGGACAGGACAGGAAGAGGATGTGAGCACACTTATGTCTTTGTGGTCCCCCCAGAGTCACAGACACAGTTATTCCATTAAACAGGAAGAAACTTGGTACTTGGTCAAGAAGTCACAGTCCATGAAGAGCCTTCCCCTGAAGTGTCAGAGAGCATCCAGAGGCCTACCATGGATAGAGGATCATATATTAAAGTTCATTATAACCTTGAAGTCACAATCCTATTTTTTGCTTTTGAAGACCCTGAGGTCTAGAGAAGTAAAGAGACTTGTTCTAGGTGATAAAATAGTAAGTGAAAAAGCTGTGTTGACCCATGTCCTTTGCTGCTAGACTAGTCATAGTTACCAAAATTTTTTAAAAAGGAGAAAAGCAAGAAAGGAGTATTATTTTAAGCATTTAAAAATGCAGAGACAAGAAAAGAAACAAGGTCCACAGGAAGACAAACCAGGTTGCTCTGTTGGCTGGATATGATGGTACATGACTGTTATCTTTCTATTAGGGTTACTGAGGCTGGTGGATCTTTTGAGCTCTGGAGTTCTGAACTGTAGTGGCTTAAGCAGGTCAAGTGTCTGCACTGGGTTCATTGTGAGTATGGTGAGAGATTCAGAAGCGGGGAGGAACACCAAGGTACCTAAAGAGGGGAGGAGGGGAAGGGAAGGGAAGGGGCTTAGTGGGTTAAGTAAGTAAGGGGCTTAGTGGGCTAAGCAGGTCAAGTGTCTGCACTGGGTTCATTGTGAATATGGTGAGAGATCTAGAAGTGGGGAGGAACACCAAGGTACCTAAAGAGGGAAGGGAAGGGAAGGGAAGGAAAGGAAGGGAAGGGAAGGTAAGGAAGGGAAGGGAAGGGAAGGGAAGGGAATGGAAGGGAAGGGAAGGGAAGGGAAGGGAAGGGAAGGGAAGGGAAGGGAAGGGAAGGGAAGGGAAGGGAAAGACATGTTGAAATTATTGTATATTGGAAGGTAAAGTAATTTGTACAGGGTGAAGTCATAATGGCTACAAGTGAAATCTCTTTTCTGTTCTGCTTTGTATATGAAAACACCCACCTTCTCTGGGTTTGTTAAGTCTAACATTGTTTTTCTAGTATTTTTAGTTGTGTTCCCAATCCCTTGTTTTGTTCTTTTTCTTTTTTGTTAATTAAAGTGTTTAGAGTTATATATTTTACCTAAGGACTGCTTAGGCTGCAATCCACAATTTTTGATGTATTCTTTCATTGATGCCATTAGCTTTAATGAAATTATCTATAGTTTTCATGATTTGTTTTTTGATACTCTCTCCCCACCACCCAGAATTTTAGGATTAGGTTATTCAGTCCTTAATTGATTTTTAATACTTTCTTTCTTTTTCCAGAGCCCTTTATTTAATTGAGAAATGCAAATTAAAACTTTTCTAAAATTTTACCTCATACACATCAGATTGGCAAAGATGGCAAAAAATAAAAATTATAAATATTGGAAGGATTGTGGGAAAAAAATCATGTAGACATCCTGTCGGTGCCTCTCTGGTGCAATAGTTCTGTAAAACAATTTGGAATTATACAAAAAAATTTGTTACTTAATAGTGAATGCACTTTGACCTAGATATATCAGTACTAGTTCTGTACCCAAAGGAGATCAAAGAAAGAGAAAAAAGACTTATACATACAAAAATATTTATAGTAACTCTTTTTGTGGTGGCAAAAAATAGAAAACTAACCTGTATCTATCATTTGGGGAATGGATGAATAAGTCATGCCATATGAATGTGATGGAATTCTATTGTGATATAAGAAATGAGGAAATAGATGATTTCAAAGAGACATGGAACGACTTGTATGAAGTGATGCGGAGTACAGCGCGCTGGACCGGGGGAACAATTTACACAGTAACAACCACACTACGCAGACAATAATTTTGAAAGTCATAAGAACTATGCTCAAAACAAACCACCATTCATGATTCTAGAGAAACAGTGATGAAGAATGCTATCTACCTACTGACAAAGAGACGATAGTTTCAGATTCAGACTGAGATATATATGTATATATTTATGTGTATATAGATATGTGCTTATCTATATACACATATGCATACATACATACACACAAATATATGTGCATAAATATGTATGCATTTTTATGACCAATGAACAAATTTGTTTTTTGCTTGACTATTCATATTTGTTACAAGGAACAAATAGGTAGGAGATTTGTCTTAATTACTACAATTAAAAAATAGAGAGGTGGGGGATGCTCTAGATGTGACATGTTGTATTATAACAGATGAGGTCACTTCATGATTAGCTTTACTTAATTGTTTTACTCTGCTACAAGAGACCTCTCACAAAGTGTGGGTAATCTGCAAATATTTGTAATGTAAAAACAAAGCCCATTAATGAAACTTGGGCGAAAGAGAGGTTACCATTGTTTAAACTAGGCCTCTTTCTGCTCATCAAGGGCCAGTTGAAAGATCAGCTTATAATCAATTCAGCTGTTCTTTAAAGCCTATGAGTCCACACTTAATTGTTAACATGAGGAAAAACGTAAAGGCACAGTAAGGTGGGGATAATAAAAATCCCATAGAGAATGAAGAATTGATAAAGGGCCAGTTTTCCTGATAGGAATCGATAATAGTTTATTGGTAATTTTCCCCTTCTTGGCATGGTCTCCTCTGCTCTCTGGAGATTTTGCAGTGATTGGCCTGGAGACCAATGATTCTTCCTCCCAGGTTTTGCAAAGATTTGCACTTTCTTCTTCCCTGGCCAGTAACCTCTCGGAGGGAGGAAGGAGCGGACAGGGCAGTGTGCCTGTCTGTGTGTGTATGGGGGAGGATGATGTCACGGAAGCAACTGGGTATGTGGAGTGAGAAAACCACTAGTTCCCTGTCCCTATTAACCTGATGTTTCTGGCATCCTAAGCCTATTCGCTTGCCCCATCCCATCCCCTGAAAATGGCTGCTACAGCAGTCCTAGTGGAGGCAGGACAGCCTGGCCAGATGGTATGCACCTGATGTCTGCTTCCCCAAGACCATGGATATCTAAGGCCTTTGCCTGCTCAGACCAGGGCTCAGCCTGTTTCTATAGAAATGCAAGAAAACAGTGAGTGAGCAGTTTCCTCTCCAGATCTCCCTTTGGTTCTCTTCCCTTTTTTTTGGTCTTTTTTGACACAGAGACACTCGAGAAATTTCACAACAGGGATGTGTCATTCAGTCATGCAGTTCCCTATGAAGAAACTGACTCTGTCTTCAGGAGCAAATTGCTAAAGAACAAAGGCACTAGGTATGGGAGAGGATGGGAGGGCTGTCCAGCCAGAGGAGTTCTGAGTAGCCACCAAGAACTCAGGGTTGGATCCAGCTTCAGGCAGGCTACTGTCTGTGAGCTCTGCTCATGGGAGCAGCGAGGGGTAAATGCTGAGGGCACACAACCAATGTGTCTGAATAATGCTTTAGTTGGGCCATCCAAGTAGCAAGGCCATCCCAACTCATTTTTTCTTGAAGTATAGCAGTACAACATTATGGTTTGGTTGTCTTAAGCTTTAAGCTGCAGCTATATACTTTAAAGATAACAGAGGACTGTCAAGGCCTTTTGGCGGAGGAAGGATGCAAAGTTTGGAGAGGTGGTGGCTCCTGGCACTCAGTAGAATGTAGGTTACAATGATAGCCATGGGGGAAACAAATCAGAATGGGGGGCAGTGTTACAATATAACACACACAAAAGGTAATGCTATCTATCTCAAATGGCATCAAAGGAGATAGAGCAACCAGAACTAGGGAGGGGAGTGTCTTGCTGCACTCTACCCTGTCAGACCATATCTGGACTATTCTGTTCTGGATGCCACAAGTCAGGAAGGACCTTGTCAAGCCAAAGGTATACACAGGAAGACAATTGACATCATCGGGGGCCTGGCATCACACCATTTGAAGCACAATTGTAGGAATTTAACAAGGAGAAGAGGAGACTCAGTGGGGCATGTTTGTGTGTGCATCATAGCTGTCTTTTAGTATTTGAGACTCATTAGTTGAGGCTAGTCTAGTCTCAGCTAGTTGTGTAGTATAAAGAGTTCTGGACTTGGAATCAGGAAAGACTCGAATTCAACTCCTTCCTTAACCCTTGACTAGCTATGTGACCTTGGCAAATCACTTAGCCTCTGAACCTCAGTTTTGTCATCTGTAAAATGAGGATCATAATGGCACCTATGACCTACCATACAGAGTTTTTGTGAGGCTCAAATAAGATAATACATGCAAAATGCTCCCCAAACCTATGGAACCTGTAAATGCCATTATCATTATTACTATCATTAAGATTAGTTTCATTCTGCCATAACCTCCTCCCTTTCCTTTAAAATTATTTTTAGCAGCACTTTCACTTCCATCACAGTCATTTCTCAGTGATATACCACTGCTGCCTTGGAACTGTCCCTTGTAACAAAGAAGTAGAATTAAATTAATTGAAACAAATCAACCTATCAGGCACAGCTTGAGACATTTGCCTCCTTCTGCACCTATGGTCCACCACTTCTCTCCCAAAAAGCCTGTTTTTTTTTCTCATGGAAATTTTCTTCTTTTGATCACCCATCTGACAGTGTAGCCTACTACTTCTCCATCCTCACTTTGTTGTGGTTAAGGGCAACATGTTCAGAGTTTACTAAATCACAAAGTGTTAGAGTGGGAAGTGGCCTTGATACCAAGTTCAAATTCCTCTTTGTCCAGATGAGGAAACCGAGACCTAGAGATCTTGTCCCAGATCAAACCCAGGTCTTCTGAGTCTTTTGAATCTTGGCTCAGTGTTCTTTTCACTACTCCACAGAATGCCAAGGACATTTCTGCGAGCTCTTGGGCAGAATCAACCAGAAATGAATGGATGTTGATGTTTACCACTAGTGGGGAGCAAAAGACCATAAGACAGAATCTCCTTTATGGGAAAGGAAGTATTTTTTTAAAGTGCCTCGAAAACAGAATAAGGCTAAACTTGCTAATGAGACCTTGGGCAAGCTTCTTATTCTCTCAAGGACTCAGTCTTCTAACTTGTAAAATGAGGGAATCAGACTAAAAAACTTCTCACATCCCTTTCAGCTCTTAATCCTATTATGACAATCCTATTAACTGACCGGTTATTTCTATCCTTTATGGTGGTATATTATGAAATCCATCCATCCAACCAGCCATTCATCTGTACATCCATAAATACATATATATATATACATATATATATATATATATATATATATATATATATATCCATCCAACTAGCCATTCATACATTTGTTTAGCTCTTAGGATCTAGTTTTAGTTCCACCAATAACTAGCTGTTATGTTCAAATCAATAGCTGCTGTGTAACAAACATATTGTGCACTAGGAATTTGATGGGGGGCAGTGGAGGGAAGGATCAGGGACAAAGGTCAATAAGATTCAGTCCCTATTCTCATAAAACTTATCTTGTAGGCAGAATTAGCTATGACTTTAATATGACTACCATAGGAAGGTGGGCTAAATGTCCCTAGAAAGGTACCAACAAAATACTATAGGAGTTCTAAGGAGGTTGAGACTGCTTCTACATCATGGTGGGGGTGAGGGATGGCAGAGGGGTACAGGAGGGTTCAGTTGTAGATAAGGGAAAGCTTCTTGGGCCTTGAAGAATATGTTGAAAATCTTTGGGGAGGGGAGTGTAGCCAGCAACAGAAGTCCAAAGGAATTCTTCCCCCAATTTGAACAATCCTTTGATTTAAAAAAAAATCAAAGTGAAACACATACAGATAAGGGCTACAGTGATAACATGATAAGTAGGCAGGTATTACCAGGACAATAGAGTTAGTTCTTCTCTCAATATCTTCCTATTTTTCTTAGGTTCCACCCCCCCCCCACCTTTAGTCCAGTATAGTACAGAGAAAAGATGGATTAATAGTAGAAGGACCTCAGTTCAAATCCCTGTTCTGCTACTTACTAGCTGTAGCATTACCCCCTCCTTCAATACATTCTGTACTTTCTTGTAAATATTTTGCATGTCTGTCTATCTGTTCCCTCTCTAGTCCTCAGCAACCTCTTTTTTCCCACTTAATAGTATTTTATTTTTTCCAATTATATGTAAAGATAGTTTTCAACATTAACTTTTATAAGATATTGAGTTCCAAATTTTCTTCTCCTTCCCTCCCTTCTTTCCCCTCTCCCCAAGACAGCATGCTCAATCATATTAAACATATTTTCACATTAGTCATGTCGTGAAAGAAGAATCAGAACAAAAGGAAAAAAACAAGAGAAAGAAAAAACAGCAGTCTTCTTTGATCTGCAGTCAGACTCCATAGTTCTTCCTCTGGATGTGGAATGTATTTTCCATCATGGGTCTTTTGGAATTGTCTTAGATCATTTCATTACTGAGAAGAGCTAAGTCTATCAAAGTTAGTTACTGCACAATGTGGCTATTGCTATGTACAATGTTCTTCTGCTTCTGCTCACTTCACTTGCATCAGTTCATGTACGTCTTTCCAGGTTTTTCTGAAACCCATTTGCTCATCATTCCTTATAGCACAATAGTATTCCATTACATTCATATGCCATGACTTGTTGAGCCATTCCCTAACTGATGGGCATCCCCTCAATTTCCAGTTCTTTACCACCACAGAAAGTGCTTCAGCTCCTTCATCTGTAAAATGAAAGAGTTAAATATGATAATCTCTAAGGACGCTTTCAGCTCTAAATCCTGCCATCCTTCCCTCCCCACTTCTTTCCACCACTCTGCCCCACCATTGTTCACTTCACTTAATTTCTAGAGGGCAGATAGGTACAGCGGAAAGAGTGCTGGGTTTGGAGTCATAGAGTTTGGGTTCAAATCCTGCTTCCCATGTAACCTTTGGTCTCCTTATCTATAAAGGACTTGACACAGATGATTGGTGAGATGCCTTCCAGCTAGGTGTATGTGAGAGCCAATTGTTAAAAGTTTAGGGTGAACATTTACATCTTGGAAATCACAAATGCTGTGAGTTAATGCTGATTTGTTGTTTCGTTGATTGCCTAGAATTAAGAAAGTGACAAAGGTGATGTTAATAATGTATTTTAAACTTAAAACTGTGTTGTAGGTCCAGTTTTTGGAAAGATTTTTTTTTTATTTACCAGCACACTGCTGCTTCCAGCCCTAAATATCTCTATTATCCTGTGAACCTCTATAGGTTCCTCTCTGTAAAATGAGGGACTTAGACCAAACATCCTCTGAGGTCCCTTTTGTCTCTAAATCTATGATTCTCTCTATGTTCATGGAACTGGATCCTCCCTTTAACAGTGGTGTTTGCTAAGTACATCTGACCAGGACAAAGAAGGACTTGACTAGGCTCCAGTCTAAGGAAGGCTCAGTCAGGATCTAGCAGCGGTGGGAAATCTGTGACTTTGAGGCCATATATAGTTTTCTTGGTCCTTGGATATGGCCTTTTGACCAAGTCCTTTTATTAAGGGGATTTCTTCTGTGAAGTTTGGATTTAGTCAAAGGGCTGCACTTGAGGACCTAGAGGGCCACATGTGGCCTCGAGGATGCAGGTTCCCCACCCCTGGTAGGGTCTCAGCTTGGATTGGGAAAGTTCTAGGATTGCTGCTTTTTTGAAAGATCAAACTTTAGCTCCATCTTCAAAAATCCTTATTAAGAAAATGGCAAAACTGAGAACTGCAGAGCCGTCGCCTTCGCCAGCAAACCTCTCTCCCTCCATTAATGACTCCTATTAGAGCATTTCATTGCCTCTCCTTTTCCTTAAGAAAGTCTCACATTGTCATCCAGTCCTGTTAAACGCTCTGTGTGCCCATTATCAAAATATCATTTTCAGCCTCACTGAACACATGTAGGAAATGTTGTCGTGTTTAAAAAAAAAAAGCCACAAGAATCAGCCCAGATTGTATTGGGGGTAATTATCCTCCCTCAAACAGCCTTTCGGAAAAGGATATTTCCAATTTTTGAAAAGTCATAAATCTAAAAGCATAAGTTGCCACTGATTAGATTAGTAACTAAACAATTGAAAGCTGACACCGGATGCTTTCCCCCGTCCTTTTTAATAAAGATGGATTTCACCCAGCTCTGGGAAGGATGGCTGATGGTCATTTCCTGTCACATTTGGGAGGCAGTATAATCATAATAGGATCCAAACATCATTGATTTAGAACTGAAAGGCACCTGAGAAGCCTCTGAATCGAAAGCCTTCATTTTACGGCTCAGGAGACCGAGGCCCAGAGGGGATGAGCGATCTGCCCAAGATCACGAGGTGTTGTTGACCACAGCGATGATAATGAGAGGGGAACATGGAATTATTGAGTGCCTATCATGTGCCAGGCATTGTGCTAAGCACTTTCATTTGATCCTCGAGACAACCCTGGGAGGTAGGTGCTATTATTATCCCTATTTTATGACTGAAGAGGATGAGACAGGCTGAGAGGCAGAGAAATGACTTGCCCAGGGTCACACAGCAAGTAATTGTCTGAGGCTGGATTTGAACTGAGGTCTTCCTGATTCCATGCCCAATGTTTTATCCACAATGGCTTTTCTGTGGTACCTATCCACTGCTCCCTCCCCTCTCCTTCCCTCCCCACTCCTCCTTCCCCACCCCTCCCCTCCTCTTCCCTTCCATTCCTTTTCTTTCTCTTTTTTCTAAATTTGGAGTCAGAGGTCCTAGGCTAGGTTCCCGTCCTGGTTCTGACACTTGCATACTCATTTTATTTCTCTATGCCTCATTTCTTCCACCTGGTAAAAGAGGGTTGGGTTACATGAATGATGAGGTCCCTTCTAGACCCAAATCTATGATATTGTGATCTAATTATCCATAGAGCACAAGTATGAATATTTCCCCTATCCGAATCCTACCCTATGTTGGCTAGGATGTGGCTGTATCTAGTCTAGGGACCCTGCTCCCTCATATACTATAACCACAGGGGAAATACTTTCCTTTATCTCTTTTGCCTTGAGGTAAAGATATTCTTCAATTCAGTAAACACTTATGAAGCACCTACTATATGTAAAGTTCATTGCTGGGGATATACGGATGAAAAATATCATAGTTCTTGCCTTCAAAGAACTGAGACAGTATGAAAAACGAGAGTACAACGTAGACTAGAGTTGGTCTAAAGAAAGTTAGAGTGTGATGGGGAAAGGGGGATTTCAGATAAAGAAGTATGGGAATGTTCAAGGGGAGGAGAGATGCTTTTAGCAAAGAGCAGAGGGTGTGGAAGCTTCAGAGAGGAGGTAGCATCTGAACTGAGCCATGATGGAAAAGAAGAGTTTCAACAAGCAGAGAGGAGGAAGGTGTGCCTTCCAAGCATTCCAGTGGCCTACCCAAAGTAGGGGATACAGGATGTGATCTTGAGATAGCTAAGAGTCTAGTTTGGGTTAGAGTACAGAGTGTAGGGGGAAGTAATGAGTCTAGAAAGGCAGAACAGAAATGGATTCTGGAGGGCCTTGAATGTCAACATGAGATGTTTGAATTCTGTCCTACAGGTGGTAGAGAGGCCTGGCTTCTGTCAAGACAACTCACTTCCAATATTCTGCAGGAAGCCTTTCCTGATCCCTCCAGATGACCCTCACATAATTCCTTCTATCTCCTCTGTATCTTATTATTTACATGCTATATCCCCCCTCCATTATATTGTGAACTCCTTAAAAGCAAGATTTCTGCCTTATCCTGTCTTCCCCATACTTAACACTGTGCCTGGCACAGACATTATCTCTTTATCCAGTAAACACTAGATAAAGCCTACTGACTAAGTAAAGGTTTTTGAGCAGGAAGGCTAGTGATGTGGCCAGCCCTATGCTTTGGTCAAGTTATGTGGCCTCTCAAGGTCCTAGGACTTAGAGTAGGAAAGGCTTTGGGAGGGATGTCATCTCTCATTTGACTCAGAGGCTTAAATGATTTGCCCAAGCTCACAAAAAGTTGACAGCAGAGGCATGGAGTTAAGGGAGGAGATTCTGGAAGCTATGTTCCTTGGAGTCTGGGGGTCCCTGAATGGAAAAGAGAATGGGGGGTGGAGAAAAGGATGCAGAAACAGGACGTTCCCTTCTGGTCTCTTTTCCCTGCTCACTCATCCCATGTATTTATTTCCATGGCGGCTGTGCCAAGGTAAGCAAGGAAGGCGGCGGAGCTATTTTAACCTTTCTGGTTGGGAAGAAGAAAGGGTTCTGTAAGTACCACTGGGTTATCATCACTGCTGTCTATTTCCTGTTTTTCTCAATGAACATGAATCAACCACCAAACATCTAATAGTGTTATCGAACTCTTATATAGCACCTACTCCATTCCAGGCCCTGTGCCAAGTGTAGACATGTCCTCACAACAGCCCTGGGAGTTAGGTGCTATTATCACCACCATTCTATAGAGCGTTCCCAAAGTCTGGACACACAGGCAGAATTGTATATTTTCAAGAAATGAAATGAATGAAATTTTCAACAACATTTTATTTAATTGGAATATTACAAAAAACATCTTCAATATGATTTCCATCATTTGTGATGCAAAGGTTGATGCACTTTGCAAGATTCATGTGAACTCGATGCAATAACTCCACATTGCTGTCAATTTTAGCACATTCACTCTTTATGCATTCAATCAAGTGTGTTGCATCTGTGATTTTCATTGAGTACACCTTCTCCTTTAGCATACCCTAGAAAAAGAAGTCAAGGGGGCTAAGGTCTGTTAATATTCCAAATATTTCAAAATATGCATTTTTGCCTATGTGTCCAGACTTTAGGGACACCCTGTACAGATGATGAAATTGAGGCAAATAATGGTTAAGTGACTTAGCCACCATCACACAACCAGTATGAACTCAGACCTTCCTGACTTCAGGTTCAGCACTCGATTCACTGAATACCTGATTTCCTCTATGCATCCAGACCCCACTTATATAGAGTGCTCTGTTCAGTGTCAGGGAGGTACAAAGGTTAGAGAAGACCTGGAACTCCCAATCTTTTAGGGAATAAAATGCTGTCACAAGTATAATGCATTACATCATATGTTAAATGCAGCTAGGCTTTGCAGTGGATAGACTACCAGGCCTGAAGTCAGGGAGACCTGAGTTCAAATCTGGCCTCAGATACTTATTAGCTGTGTGACCTTGGGCAAGTCACTTAACCCTGTTTGCCTCAGTTTCCTTATCTGTAAAATCTGCTTTATTAGGACTACCAGCCAGACCTTATGTTCTTCCTTGTGGAATCTGGGTTCACCACCAAGTCATGATGAGGCATTGGAGGAGGATTTATTGGAGTTACAGGATCACCTAGATCTCTAAAAGTTGGTGACATATGCCCCTGGGGTATTTCTTGACTTTTCTGAAGACACCATGTTATATAGAGACTGGCTCTGGAGTCAGAGGACTTGGAGTTTAAAGACTACCTCTGAACCTTATAACTTTGGGCAAGTCTTTTGACTAATCTGGACCTCTTTCCTCTTCTGTAAAATGAAGGGATTGACCTAAAACATATATCTAGAGTTGAAAGGAAGCTTTCAACTTAGACTCCTTGAGCCTCTGTTTCCTCGTCTGTAAAATCAGGTCGGATTAGCCTGCCTCTGAGATCCCTTCTACCTCTAGATCTTTGATCCTATAATTCAATTCAACAAGCAGTTTTTTTAGTTATTTTTTCCCAATGAGCAAAAATCTGTTTTCTTTCCCTCCCATCCACCTCCTCCACTGGAAAAAAAATAAAAGAAGAAAATTCTTGTAACAAATAGACATAGTTGAACAAAACAAAGTGCTTCATTGACCATGTCCCCCCAAATATATGTTTCATTCTGCTGCATGAGTCCACCACCTTTCTGTTAGGAGGTGGGCAGCAGGCTTCATCTTTGGTCTTCTGGCATCAGGGGCTGTCATTGTAATGATCAGAGTTTTAAGTCTTTCATATTTTCAAGAAAAATTTATTAAGCACCAGCTATAGGACCTGAATTTGAATGTATTCTCAGACAATTATTCCTGTGTAACTGTGGGTGAGTCTGTTCACTTGCCTGGTTTTCTTTTTGCATCTGTAAAATGAAGGGACTGAACTAGAACATGAAGAAAAACTGAAGGAAACCTAGAGACCATCTCATGCAACCTACTCATTTTACAGATGTGGAAACTGAGGCCCATGAAGATGAAATGACTTGCTCTAGGACACATAGGCAGTGAGTACAAAGGTGGAATTTGAATCCAGGTCCTCTGACTTGAGATCCTGCGATCTTCCCACTGACTCTTTCGTGCCTCATCCCTCTGAATCATGATGGTACCTTTCAACTCTATCCTTCTTTGGTCCTGTGTACTAAGGAATGTGCTAAGCGCTGGGATAAAATAGAGACAATTGAAAAAGTCCCTGTCCTCAAAGAATTGACATTCTACTGGGGGAAAACGATGTGCGTAAGTTTAAGAAGACTTAAAAAATAAATAAAAGTATTGATGTAAACACAAAAAAATACTGGGGATATACGGTATAAAGACAGTTACAAAGAAAGCACCGACTTACTAGGGAAATAGGAACTTCTCAAACCTTCCCTGAGTGAAACACAATCATGTTGCTCATTCCTGGGAGGAGGTTTGGTCTCTCGGAATCCTTACAGCCATAAGGCATACATCCCAGCAGCCAGGCACCTTGGCTCCTGCCCCACCTCTGGGAGAGCAGGCAGCAGCCCCTTCCCCTTAGGGTTGGCCAGTGCAGGAGAGAATATTATGTCCTTCCCTGCCAAGAAGAAAGACATACAAAGAACTGATCTCCCCTTAGGGTAAGTAATCTCTGGTCATGCCGTACCTTTCATGTAGCATTTCCTCCTCCCAGGGATGCTGAGCTTGGCTCAGAGTGGGGGCTGCTCTAGAGAAAGCCGTTTACCTTCATTTTAACATGAAAAGCAACAAATGCTGTTATGATCCTGAGCTGAGGAACAGTCCTGTCGGGCACACAGCAACAATGATCCTGGCCATGAGAAGGCAACTGTGCTAATTGAGAAAATCTACCGGGAATTTCCGCTGAGTAGTTAGCATGAACAAAACTGCTGTCGGCTGGATTGTTGAAAGAATACTTACTTCTGTGTGTGTGGGTGAAGTCACAGTGAATAATAATGTACATCTTTGCTTCTTTCTTGGATGTTCAGTAACTACCTGACAATGGACTTGAGAGAAAAGTGAATGAATGAAAAAAAACATTTCTTACGTACTTACTATGTGCCAAGTACTGTGCCAAGTGCTTAGGATTCAAAAAAATCAGATAGTCCCCACTCTCAAGAACTTCAGGCTCTAATTGGGTGAGACAATACACATGAGAAAGTTTAATTTGGGGGCCAACAGAAAGTCCTTGAATTCCTAAGTGTGTGACTGGTAGGTGGCAAGTGGTAGGATAGGAGGAGTAAAAAAAAAAAAAAAAGACTTGAAGGTCTTCTAGGAAGATCTGGGTTCAAATCATACCTCCCTAAAAAACATTACATAGCCTTTTGTCTGCCTATAAAGAAAGTTCTCTATTGTCAAAATTAGTCAGGATGGGCTGCCTCTGTGGCTGTGGATGAAGTTTCGGAGACACTGAGGAACCACAGGATGTCGGCACTGGAATGGACCTCAAAGGTGACCTATAAACGTGAATGCAAGTCTCCCCCCCCTCCACTTAATAATAATAATAATAATAATAATAATGATAGTAACCAACATGCACATCATGCTTACTGTGTGCTAGGCACTGTGGTAAGCACTTTGCAGTTATTTCTCATCGAGCTTCAAACAACCCTATGAGGTAAATGCTGTTATTAGCCATATTTTACAGATGTGGAAGCTGTGGCAAATAGAGTTAAATGACTTTCCCAGGGTCACATAGCTAATAAGCACCTGAGGCTGGATTTGAACTCAGGTCTTCCTGACAATCTTTAGTGATGTAGAAATCATACCACTTTTGGACAATTTTAACTAAGATGGAAAATGGAAAATCAAGTTTTGTGTTTGCCCCAGAACTATGTCTCTGCTGCTTCTACTCATGGTTTCTGGATTAGCCTTCTCGGGCTAAGCAAATTGAATTTAGTTCCTTTCCCATGTGGCAAGCTTTTAAATACTTGAAGGGTATTATCCTATCCCTTCTAAACCTTCACTTCCCCAGACTCAATGTTTCCCATTCCTTCAACCGAGTCTCAAATGATGAGTTTTCTAACCCTCTCACCAACCCGGTTGCTGTATTTTGAATATCATCCATTCGTAAATATCCTTTCCAAAATGTGACTTATGGCACAGAACACAATACTTCAGATGTTGTCTAAAGCAGCAAAGAGGTGATAGCAGCACCATCACTTCTGTGTTTGAAAGAAGGATGGTATTTGAGCTAGGTGGCAGAATGGCTACAGTGTAGGACAGGGGTGGGGAACCTGCAGCCTTGAGGCCACATGTGGCCCTCTAGGTCCTCAAGTGCAGCCTTTTGACTGAATCCAAACTTCCCACAACAAATCCCCTTAATAAAAAGATTCATTCTGTAAAACCTGGACTCAGTCAAAATGCCACACCCAAGGACCTAGAAGGCCACAAATGGCCAGAATCAGGAAGACCTGAGTTCTAAACTAGCCTCAGATGCTTATTAGCTGTGTGACTCCAGCCGGCCGTGGCTCTGTATCCAAACCCAAGTCATTCTTGCCTTCTGTGAACGATGCCCAGAGTGACCTACTTTCAGCCATTCGTCAAGGCTTCCAGCTTCGTTAGGTGGAGGAGCAGCAAGGACAGGAGAAACGGGATGTGGTGGGCAATGATGTAGCCACCATCCTGGCCCGATGAATTGAGTTGAGTACAGCGATCCTGAGGATGAGTCCTCAGAGTTTCATGAGGACAAATGGTTCTACCATAAGTCTTCTAAATCCTCTCAGCCTCAATTTCTCATTAGTAAAATGGGGCTGATAAAAGCACCTACCTTCCAGGGTTGTTGTGAGGATGAAGCCAAATGAAAATATATTGGTAAAGTGCTTTGCAAACCTTAAAGTATTATATAAATGGTAATTAGTATTAATCTCTTATTCATTTAATGTTTTATGATTTACAAAGTGTTTAGTGAATAGACCCACCTTACATCACATGCACCCAAATATTGGCAAGAAATATTCATTGGAAAGTATGCTTTTCTCCTTCGGTTTTCAGGGTTTCTTACATCTCCTTCCTTCATCTTGCTTCAGGCTGTCCCATATAGTTTTCATTTCTTTCTGCCCTTAAGAGTGAGAATACCTTCTGAATCTCTTAGAG
Organism: Trichosurus vulpecula; assembly: GCF_011100635.1. NCBI lineage: Eukaryota > Metazoa > Chordata > Mammalia > Diprotodontia > Phalangeridae > Trichosurus > Trichosurus vulpecula. Next base: position 107,470,120 of record NC_050575.1, read on the forward strand.
AAAGAACAGTATGACCACAAGTGTTATTCTGAAGGTTAACTTCCAGACTCTCTCTCTCTCTCTCTCTCTCTCTCTCACTCTCTCTCTCTCTCTCTCTCTCCCTCCCTCTTTCCCTCTCTCAGCCTCTGGTTCCTCATCTATTAAAAAAATAAAGGTAATGTACTACATGATCCCTTGCATATTCCACCACCCTCCCTGCCCCCAGTCCTACCCCCACTCTTGCCTTCCATCTCTTGTTCTTGCTCTGGGGGAAAAAAATCAAATCAGTACTAGGACTGCTATTGGAAATAACATGACACTATGATGCCTTGTGACTCCACTCATGATCCCTGTAACTACTGAGATTCAAACTCACTCCTTTGACCATCACTCCCCTGTGTGTACTGTAGCCATCTATTAGAATGTAAGCTTTTTGAGGGCAAGGAATTTCTCAAGTTTGCATTTACATGCCCAGTGCCTTGTACGGCACCTGTTACTCAATACATACTCTTTGCTCACCTGATTGACAAGTTTTAGATACTTTCCAATTGTGACATCCTTATTTTTTATTTTTTAATAGCTCTATCAGTTCTTATATTCAATGTTCTATAGTCTAAGGTCTCCTCCGGTTCTAAAATTATGTGTTCTAAGGTTTCATCTTCTGGCATCCTATGTTCTGTTTTCTAAGGTTCCACCTAGCTCTAACATTCTGTGTTCTATCTTTAACCACTTCTTCCCTAGTTCTCTTGTTTTAGGATTCAATGATTCTATGAAAAAAATGTACTTGTTGATGCAATAAATGGGGATACCCTCAGCCTCTTTAGTGGCTGATTTGGGCTTTAGCTGAAAAGAGTGAACTTTGATCTCAGTCACACTGGAGCTGCAGGCTGAAAGGTCAGGATATACAGGGGGATTTCCTCAGTCAAGGCATGAGGGTGGGAATCTTTATTTTTTCCCTTTATTTTCTTACTCAACTTTTTCTTCTCTCCTTTCAATTCCTTACCCCAGGGGTAGGGAACATGTAGCTTTGAGGTGACATGTGACCTTCTAGGGCCTTGGGTAGGGCTTTTTGATTCAGTCCAAGCTTTACAGAACAAATCCTTTTATTAAGGGGATTTGTTCTATGAAATTTGGATTCTATCAAAGGGCCAAGCTTGAGGACCTAGAGGGCCACATGTGGCCTACCTCTATTAAAAGTGATTGGTCTTGCAACCTCCAGTGTTTGCTAAGAAATAGGAACGAAGGAGAAAATTCATCATAAGGTGATCACAAAGTGGTATAGTGGATAAAAAGCTAGTCTCAGAGTTAGGAAGATCTGGGTTCAAGTTCTTCTTTTGATATGAATTGGTTTAGCAACTCTGGGGTAGCCACTCTCAGTACCCCAGGAAAGCTATGAGCAATACAACCATTGCAATGGTAAAGGATGTTTCCTTAAGGGAAGTTCTTTAATAATATTTAAATCACAGGTCTGAAGGGAAAATAAAGGTGACAGACAATTCACAATGATGTTAAAATGAGCTACTTGTCCTAGATAATAGATACATTTTAGCAGGATCTTTCCATGTATTTTTTAAAATTAATTAATTTATTTTTGGTTTTCAACATCCATTTCCACAAGATTTTGAGTTCCAAATTTTCTCCCCAGCTCTCTCCTCCCCTCACCCCAAAATAGCATGCTTTCTGATTACCCCTTCCCCTGATCTGCCCTCACTTCTATCATATCCCCTGCCTTTTCTTATCCGCTTCCCTTCTATTTTCCTGTAGGGCAAGATAGATTTCTATACTCCATTGACTGTATATCTTATTTCCCAGTTGCATGTAAAAACAGTTTTAACATTCATTTTAAAAACTTTGAGTTCCACATTTTCTCCCTTCCTCCCTCCCCACCCACACTCACTGAGAAGGCAAGTAATTCGATACAGATATACATGTCTAGTCATGCAAAACAGTTCCATAACAATCATGTTGGGAAAGACTAACTATATTTCCCTCTATCCTATCCCCCCCATTTATTCTATTCTCTCCTTTGACACTGTCACTCCTCAAAAGTATTTACTTCTGATTACTCCCTCCTCCCTTTTCCCCTCTCTTCTATCACTCTACCCCATCTTTATTCCCTTCCCCCCTACTTTCCTGTAGGGTAAGATAGATTTTCATACCCAATTGGGTGTGTATATTAATCCTTCCTTAAGCCATATCCACTGAGAGTAAGGTTCACTGATTCCCTCTCACCTATTTTCTTCCCCTCCACTGTAAAAGCTATTTCTTGCCTCTTTAATGGGAGATAGTCTACCTCATTCTACTTCTCCCTTTCTCCTTCTCCCAGTACATTCCTCTCTCACTCTTTAATTTTATTTTTAGATATTATCCCTTCATATTCAACTCACCTTATGCCCTCTGTCTCTCTGTCTCTGTCTCTACCTCTCCCTTCTCTCTCCCCCACCTCTCTCTCTCTCTCTCTCTCTCTCTCTCTCTCTCTCTCTCTCTGTATATATATATATATATATATATATATATATATATATATATATATATATATATGCATATGTATATGTGTATGTGTCTATGTATCTATGTATATATTCCCTTCAACTACCTTAATAATGAGAGACGTCTCATGAGTTACAAATATCATCTTTCCACATAGGAATGTAAACAGTTCAACTTCAATAAGTCCCTTGTGGCTTCTCTTTCCTGTTTACCTTTTCTGGCTTCTCTTGATTTTTATATATGAAAGTCACATTTTCTATTCAACTCTGGTCTTTTCATCAAGAATGCTTGAAAGTCCTCTATTTTATTGAATGCCATTTTCTCCCCTGAAGTATGGTACTCAATTTTGCTGGGTAGGTGATTCTTGGTTTTAATCCTAGCTCTTTTGACCTCTGGAATATCATATTGCAAGCTGTCCCATCCCTTAATGTACAAGCTGCTAAATCTTGTGTTGTCCTGATTGTGTTTCCACCATACTTGAATTGTTTCTTTCTGGCTGCTTGCAATATTTTCTCCCTGACCTGGGAACTCTGGAATTTGGCTGCAATATTCCTAGGAATTTTCCTTTTGAGATCTCTTTCAGAAGGTTATCAGTGGATTCTTTCAATTTCTATTTTACCCTCAGGTTCTAGAATATCAGGGCAGTTTTCCTTGATAATTTCTTGAAAGATGATGTCTAGGCTCTTTTTTTGATCATGACTTTCAGGTAGTCAAATAATTTTTAAATTATCTCTCCTATATCTATTTTTCAGGTCAGTGGTTTTTCCAATGAGATTTTTCACATTTCCTTCTACTTTTTCATTCTTTTGGTTTTTTTTTATAATTTCTTGATTTCTCATGGAGTCGTTAGCGTCCATTTGCTCCATTCTAATTTTTAAGGAGTTATTTTCTTCAGTGAGCTTTTGGACCTCCTTTTCCATTTGTCCAATTCTGCTTTTTAAAACATTTTTCTCTTCATTGGCTTTTTGTACCTCTTTTGCCATTTGGGTTAGTCTATTTTTAAGGTGTTATTTTCTTCAGCATTTCTTGGGTCTCCTTTAGCAAGCTGCTGACTTGTTTTTCATGATTTTCTTGCATTACTCTCATTTCTCTTCTCAATATTTCTTCTACTTCTCTTACTTGATTTTCAAAATGTTTTTTTTGAGTTCTTCTATGGCCTGAGACCACTTCATATTTTTTCTTGGAGGCTTTGGATGTAGGAGCTTTAACTTTTTTGTCTTCTTCTGGTTGTATGTTTTGATCTTCCTTGTCACCAAAGTAAGACTCTATAGTCTCATTTTTTCCTGCTGTTAGCTCATTTTCCCAGCCAATTACTTGATTTTTTAGCTCTTTCTTAAGGTAAGACTCTGCTTCCAGGGTGTAGGGCAAACTGTCCCAAGCTTCAGGGGTTTGTGCAGTTGTTTTCAGAGATATTCCTAGGGACCTGTAAATTTTCAGTTCTTCCAAGGTGGTATGATCAAAGGAGAGATGTTTACTCTTCTCCTGGCCTGTGCTCTGGTCTGTGAGTGACCACAAGTACTCTTTTCTGCCTTGGAACTGTGAAAAGGATTCCCTCTCTACTGTTGCCACAAGCTCCACCATGCCAGTGCTATACCTCACCCCAGAACTGCCACCCAGGACTACAAACAGATTGAAGCAGGGCAAAGCAAGAGAATCTTGCTTCAGTGCCAGCAAAAGGATCCCTGCAACCCACTCTTATCAGCTGCTCAATCCCCTTACTGACTGTGGACTGAGAGCTCTGGAAGCAGCTGCTGCCACGACCACCTCTACCACCCCCGAGCTGGGGCCAGACCATGTTCCTCTCTCATCTAGGTCAAACAGACCTTTCCTAGTGACCTTCTAAGTTGTCTTGGGCATTTGTGGATTCAAGAAGTCTGGAAACCACCACAGCTGCCAGTGATTCACTTCCCCGAGGTCTGCTCCAGGCCTGTCCATGCTGGGAGTGGCCAGCATTGGTCTGCGCTTCTCTCCCAGCCTGGTGCAATAGACCGTTCCTATCCACTTTCCAGTTTGTCTTGGGCTGGAAATTTGTTTCACACTGTCATTTTTGGGGGTTCCACTGCTCTAGAATTTGTTTAGAGTCATTTTTACAGGTATTTGGAGGGGTTTGGGGGAGAGCTCAAGCAAGATCCTGCTTTTACGCTGCCATCTTGGCCCTACCCCTCAATGTATTAATCTAAAGTAGTAACTAATGAATGAGCAGACTAGGTGCCTCAGTGGATAGAGAGCTGGGTCTGAAGTTAAGAAAACCTGAGTTCAAATCTGACCTCAGACGCTTACTAGCTATGTGACCCTGGCTGAGTCATTTAGCCCCCATTTACCTTAATTCCGTGGAGAAGGAAACGTCAAACCGTTCCAGTTTTCTTTGAAGAGGGGGCCAGGAAATTCAGCTAGGTGCCATAGTGGATAGGGTAGAATCAGGAAGACTCATCTTTGTGAGTTCAAATCTGGCCTCAGGCACTTACTAGCTGTGTGACCCTGGGCATGTCAATTAACTCTGTTTGCCTCAGTTTCCTCATCTGCAAAATGAGCTGGAGAAGGAAATGGCAAAACCACTTTAATATCTTTGCCAAGAAAATACTAAATGGGGCAGGAAAAGTCAGATACAACTGAAAATGACTCAACAACAACAGTGATTAATGGGGGCATTTCAGGTGGGAGATAGTCAATTACCATCCCTCAGATACTATAAAGGAGGCTACTTTTTTTTTAAAGTTTGACTGAAATCTCTTTTCTTTCTTTTTTTAAATACCATGGGCATTTTCTGATATATCTCCTTTGTCCTGCTTGCCACCCCTCATAACAAAGAAAAACCATTAAGAAAAGCCAATCAATACAATTTTCAGACTGAAAACTCATGCAGACTTTGGCACCTGTGGCTCCCCCTCTCTACTCATTGAAAGTAAAAGCTTTCTTCATTTTCCTCTGGAACAAATCTGAATGCAAACTACGTTTCCATTTATGCTATTGTGGCCACTGTTTATATTGTTTCCCTGGTACTGCTTTCTTCATTCTTCATCAGTTCATATGTTTTCTTATGTTACTCTGAATTCATATTTGTCATTTTTTGTATCATGATGCTCTTCTCTTATATTCATAGATCACAATTTGTTCAGCCTTCCTCCAGTCGAAGGGCACCTAGCTTTTACTACTACAAAAAGTAGGTCAGTTACTTATTTTCTACTTTCTGATGAGGATGCTATCTTGGAAAATAAAAGGGATTATTTCTTTTCCTGAAGATCTCTTTCCACGTTGGGTCTATCCTGGTTCTTCAATTCTTACTATAAATAGATGAAATTCTCCCCAATTCACTCACACATCTTCCAGGACCCTTGTCAATGTTCAGGCAGCTCACCATTGCAATTTATTTAAAGCTGGTCTGAAGGGAACCAGTTAGTAAGAACCGGCTTCCTATCACACCTCATTCTCTTTTCAGCCCTTGAGGCTCCTTAATGCCATTCTGGTATACCCCAGAGCTTTCATCAGATTAAGGCCAATCCCCAAACATCAAGTGCCTTTTCCAGAGCTGCTCCCATTTGCTTTCATCAAATCAGCTTTAAGGGTGAGAAGAGAGAACAAAGAAATTAAAAGGAGGAAAGAAGCTTCTGCTGATGGGAAACCCACTTGTCATAGAATCAGCCTTGGAAGGGACCTCAGACTTTATCTTGTTCAACCTGCACCTTAGCAGAAATCATATTTGCAATATTACTAACAGTCACCCAATCTTTGCTTGAAGCTGTCCAGTGATGGGGAACTCACTGCCTTAGAAGGCAATATACTGTTGGATAGCTCTCATTGTTAAGAAGCTTTCCCTTACATCAAGCCCAAATCTGCTTCTCCAAAACTTCGACCCATTCTTCCTAGGCTCAGTTATGTCGGGCCAAACAGACTAAGCCTGATTCTCCTTCCACATGATGAATCTTCAAGTATTTTTTAAAAGTATTAATAGCCATCTCCAAAATCAATAAAATGAACAGAATAAAGATTAATTCAAATCTGAAACAATAAACTCCAAATCATTTACAGTTTCCAAAAAGAAAATAGGTAATTCTCTAGGAATTTAAATTATGTGATCATTCTCCATCTGCTTGGTAGAGAAAGTTTCATTATTATGAGTACCCAATAGAGATCTGGACTAAATATGTGTATGTGTATATGTATATGTATATGTATATGTATATGTATATGTATATGTATATGTATATGTATATGTGTATGTGTATGTGTATGTGTATGTATATGTCTGTGTATACGTATGTGTACATGTATATGTGTATGTGTGTATTGTATGTGCAGCTGTTTCATATTATATTATGTTATGTTATGTTATGTTATATTAATTATATTATATTCACATGTATTTGTACCAAGTGTATGTTTATGTATATAATATATTCCAAGTATATGTACTATATCCATACATGTTTGCATATGCATGCATATATAGGTATATGCATAGGTGTATGTGACATGTATGCTATGCTAACTTGCAGGGTTGTTGTGAGGATTAAGTGAGATAATATTTGTAAAGCACTTAGCATGGTGCCTGGCACATAGTAGGTACTTCATAAATGCTTCTTCTCTTCCGTTCCATCTAATGTTTCACATATATATATATATATATATATATATATATATATATATATATATATATATATATATATAAAAACAAAGCAACAACTACTCTTTCCTTTTTTTCACTCTGTATCATTTTGTTCTCTTTTTCAACTGCTTGCTTAGAAATTGTTATTTTTGATACAGTTTTTGGGATGTTCTGCTTTTGCTTTCTTCACTTTATATTATTTTATATACCCTTCCATATTTATTGAGATTCTTTACATTTGAAATTCTTTCGGTGCACTAATATTCTATTACTAGATTCCTGTGAGGAGGTTCTCTGAGCAAGGTTTAGAAAATGGCTGGGTCTATGCCACTCACTTGCCAAGCAAGGGCCAAGAGGCAGTTAGATGACACAGTAGATAGAGTGCTAGGACTGGAAACAGGAAGACCTGAGTTCAAATTAAGCCTCAGACACTTATTAGCTCTGTGACCCTAGACAAGTCACTTATCTTCTGCTTGACTTGGTTTCTTCAACTATATAATGAGGATAATGACAGCCTCCACCTCCCAGGGCTGTTGTAAGGATCAAGTGAGATAATATTTGTAAAGTGCTTAGTGCAATGTCTGACCCATATTAGGTGTTCAATAAATGCTTGTTTCCTTCCTACATCACAGGACATCTCAGGAGGCTGGAAGTATCCCTGCTTACTGACTCTACCTTTGTGACTTAGCCAAGGGTAGTCACCATCAATTTCTCTGTGTAGAAAGAAGACCATCCACTACATTCTCTTCTATGGTTTGGCTGTTTCATCTGGCAAAGATAGAGGCCTGTTGTTCTGAAGTGATTATTCTAGGGAACACACAAACACTTCACTTTGGGCTCTAGTATACCAAAAAGGACAGACTGAAACTTTTCTTCTCAACTCATTAATTTACTACCACAATAGCATACCATTACATTCACATATCATAACATTTTTAGCCATTCTTCAAAGGATGGGCAGCCCCTTATTTTCCATTATTTTTCCACCATGAGAGCAACTATAAATATACTTATACATATAAAATCTTTTCTTTCTTTGATCTTTGTGGGGGAGAGGCCTAATTGTAGTATCACTGGGTCAAAGGGTAACTCTAGGGACATATTCCAAATTGCTTTACAGAATGCACGTACCAATTCATTGTTCAGCTCATGTTTTCCTATAGCTCATTCAACATTCATTTTTTTTCTTTTCTTTTTCTTCAAATTTACCTGTTTGAGGGATGTGAGATGGAACCCCAGATTAGCTTGAATTTGTATTTCTCTATTAGTGATTTGGAGCAATTTTTTCATATGGCTCTAGGTGGACTGGATCTCTTTCCTAGAGAACTGCCAATTCATCTCCTTTGACCATTTAACAATTGGAGAATTTTTTTATATAAAATTAGATCAGTTCCTTACATAGCTTAGAAACTAGATGTTTTGTATAGATATTTGCTGAAAAGCTTTTTTCCCAGTTAAATGTTTCCCTCCTAATCTCAGCTGTATTTTATTTGTGCAATTAAAAAAATGCAAGCCAAACTCTCCGTTTGATCTTTTGTGAGTTTCTCTAGCCCTTGTTTGGTGATGAACTCTTCCCTTTTCTGTGGATCTGCAAGGTTATTTCTTCCTCGCTCCTCTAATTTATTTATTATGTGAACTTTGATATCTAGGACATACATCTATTTGAAGCTTATTTTGATATGTGGTGTGAGATCTAAACCTAATTTCTGCCAGACTGTTGTCCGATTTTCCCAGAAGTTTTTGTCAGATAGTGAGTCCTTACTCCAGTGGCTGGGGCATTTGATTTCCTCAAATGTTAGATGATTGAGGTGTTTGCTTTGGTAGGGTATATACCTAATCTGTTTTACTGATACACCTAACTTTTTTTAAACAGAACAAAATCATTTCGATGATTACTGCTTTGTGGGGGAGAGGTCTAATTGTGGTATTACTGGTTCAAAGGGTAACTCAAGGGACATATTTGAGATCCAGTACCATTCTTCCCATGTTTTCTTTATTTCCCTTGAGATTATTGACATTTTGTTTTTCTAAATAATATTTTTCCTAGATTTATATATAATTCTCCTTTTTTTTTGTTTAATTGGTATGGCACAGAATAGATAGATAGATAGATTTAAATTTTTCTGTTGAGTTGTTTTGTGACCCCATTCAGGGCTTTCTAGGCAAAGATACTGGGGTGGTTTGCTGTTTCCTTCTCTAGCTCATTTTGCAGATGAAGAAACTGAGGCAAACAGGGTTAAGTGACTTACCCAGACTCACAAAGCTAGTTAGTGTCTAAGGCCAGATTTGAAGTCATGAAGATGAGTCTTCCTGATTCTAAGCCTAGTGCCCTATCCATTGTGCCACCTAACTGTCCATAGATTTATGTCTTTTGGGAGGGGGCAGGGCAATTGGGGTTAAGTGACTTGCGAAAGGTCGCACAGCTAGTACATGTATCAAGTGTCTGAGGCTGGATTTGAACTCAGGTCCTCCTGACTCCAGGGCCAGTGCCCTACTCACTGTGCCACCTAGCTGCCCCTAACTGTCCACAGATTTAGATAGTATTGTCATTTTTATTTGATTTGCTTGTCCTACCCGCGAAAAATTACTATTTCTCCAATTATTTATGCATTTAGGAGTCCAATTTTTAGGCAAAAAATATTTTATAATTGTGTTCATATAATTCCTGTGTGTATCTAGGCAGTTACATTCACAAGTATTTTATTTGTGTGCAGCTCTTCATGATCCCATGGACCATAGGCATTCTAACACTGTCCATGGAATTTTCTTTGCAAAGATACTGGAATGGTTTGCCATTTCATGCTCCAGTGGATTAAGGCAAACAGAGGTGAAGTGGCATGCCCAGAGTCACACAGTTAGTAAATGTCTGAGCCCAGATTTGAATGGAGACCTTCCTGACTCCAGGCCCAGGGCTCTATCTACTCTGCAACTGCTTCTAAGTATTTTGTATATTCTATGATTATTTTAAATGGAATTTCTTTTTCTATCTTTTCCTGCTGGGTTTTGTCGATGATTTATGTGTATTTATTTTATATCCTGCAACTTTGCTGAAGCTGTTAATTGTTTCAACTACTTTTTCATTGGTTCTCTAGAGTTCTCTAAGTACATCATCACATAATCTTCAAAAAGTGTTTGTTTCTTTTTTGCCTATGCTTATCCTTTCAATTTCTTGTTCTTGTTTTATTGCTATAGCTAGCATTTCTAGTACAATATTAAGTGGTGATGGTTTCCATCCTTTGTTTACTCCACATCTTATTTGAAAGGACTCTAGTTTATTCCCATTATATACAATGCTGGCTCTTGGTTTGAAATTGATACTACTTACCGCAGTAAGGATCGAGCCATTTATTCCTAAGCTTGCTAGTGTTTTCTAACAGAAAATATTGCAGATATGTATTTATCATTTTGTTGTTGTTATTTATGGAGTAAATTGCTTTTGTGGTTTGCCTAATATTGAACCAACCCTACATGACTGATATAAATCCAACCTCGTCACCCTGTTTAACCTTTGTGACTTGTTGCTATAGACTTCTTGCTAATATTTTATTTGAAATTTTGGCTTCATAATCATTAGTGATATTGAGGTATATTTTCTTTCTCTCTTTTGGATATACCTGGTTTAGGTATCAAGAGCATATTTGTATCATGAATGAATTTGAAATGATCTGTCTTTGCAAATATTTTTATGTAATACTGGAAGTAATTTTCTTTCAATGTTTGATGGGATTCCCTTGTAAATCCATCTGGTACTGGGCTTTCTCTTTTGGGTAGTTCATATACAGCTTGTTCAAATTCTTTTCTGAAATTGGATTGTCCAAATTCTCCATTTCTTGTTCTATTAATTTGGGCATTTCATTTATTTATAATAATTCATCCATTTTATTTAAATTGGTGTTTTGGATTAATTTTTAATTAATTTTTAATTCTTAATTTTTATTAATTTATTTTTAATTAATTTAATTTTTAATTACTAACAGAATTTGCATAGTGCTTTAAGGTTTGCAAAGGGCTTTACAAATATCATCTCATTTGATTCTCACTACAACCTTAATAAATAGGAATCCAAGGTAAAATATAATATTCTCTGTTTCGTATTGAAAGCCCTTCATAATCTGCCCCCTTTCCCACCTTTCTAGTCTTCTAGAACCTTATACCTTCCCCCCTCCAACCCCCACCAACTTCAACCTTTACTCTGTGACCTAATTGTATCAGTCTCTTCACTATTCCTTGAACAAACTCCTTTGCTATTCCATCTCTTGACTCCAAGCATGCCCCCCATCTGTCAGAATAATCTTCTTCCTCTTCTCCACCCACTGGCTTCTGTGGCATCCTTCAACTCCCAGGTAAAATCCAAGCTTCTTCAGGAAGCCTTTCCTCATCCCTCTTAATTCCAGGGCCTTCCCTTTGTTGATTATTTCTTATTTATTCTGGACATAGCTTGTCTGTACACAGTTTTTGTGTATTGTCTCCCCCATTAGAGTGTGACCTCTTTCAGAGCAGGGGCTGTTTTTTACCTTTCTTTGTAAATGTAGTTCTTAGTGCAGTGCCTGGGGACACAGTAGTCACCTAATAAAAGTCTGCTGACTCTTTCAAAAAGTAACCTTTTTTGCCTTTCCAGTCTTCTTATGTGTACTCTACAATTCCACGACACTGACCTTGTTGTTTCTTAAACACAAGACTCCATTTTCTAACCCCAGGCATTTTCACTTGCTGTTCCCCATGCCTAGAAGGTTTTCTCTCCTCATCCCTACCTCCTGGCTTCCTTCAAGATTCAGCTCCAATATTACCTTCTACAAGCATCCTTTCCCAGACCACCCCACCCCTATTCCCTTTCCTCTGAAATTACTTTCCATTTACTACATATATGTATATTTGATTATGTCCATATATTATACATATATATATAAAATTATGTATACACATATCATATATATGATTATGCACATGCATATTGTGTACACATATATGCATCTATCTATCATCTCTGTCTCTGTCTCTATCTCTCTGTGCTTATCTCTCTATCTGTCTGTCTCTCTTGTATACATAGCTGTTTCTCCAATTAGAATGTGAGTTTCTAGAAGACAAGGATGAGGTTTTTAACTTGTGTTTGTGTGTGTGTGTGTGTGTTTGTGTGTGTGTGTGTCCCCAGCACTTAGCACAATGCCTAGAACATAGTAACCACTTAATAAATGCTTGCTGATTGACTGACTCTCCCTTCTCTTATTCTGCATTTTCCCCCTCCGAAGATAACTAAAACAGACACACTTTCATTGCCCTTCCTAAGCTTCCTTCATCAGTTTCAGCTTATTGTGAACTCTAGCATTCATGACACCATTTTTGTGGGACTGTGTCTCAGCCTTGTGTTCATCCTCTACTATTTAACTTAAAGTAAGCTGTGGGTTCTATTGGGAAGACATGAGGAGGAAATGAATCCTAGGTGAGGAGGACAGACAGTACAAGGGCCTGGAGATGCGAGATAAGGTGTCTTAGGTGAGGAACAGCAAGAAGTCCAATTAGGACGGACTTTAAAAAGTCCTTACCCTTCAAAGAGCCAACCCGATGATGCATCTTTCCTTCCTTATCCAGGATGACCATAGTCAAGAGATATGCTGGAATATTATTATAGTATGAAGGATTGTAAGAAATGATAAGCTTGGAAAGGTAGACTGGAGTCATGTTGTGAAGGTCTTAATAGATTTTATGTTTATTGCAATCCAAGCTGGGGTGTTAAGGGAGCAAAGAACAGGTCAATGAAAGTGTACCAAGAAGACAGAGAGCATTAACAACTAGACTTGGAGGCGGTAGCACCTGAGCTGAGCCTGAAAAGAAGAGATGGATTCAGAAATGTAGAGATGAGGGAGACATACATTAGAGATGTGGAAAATGGTCTTCATGAATATATGGAGGTAAAAGATAACATTTCATTTAGGGGAAGCCAGTCCCTTTCCACCATAACAAAATAGCCTCTTTACACCTGACTTCATGTTGTCTCTATCTATCAGAAGCAACACATATCAATTCATTAAGATAAAAATCAAGGGATTTCCTGGTCTTCCTATGCTTACATGTTATTGTTTGTCCTTCATTCTCAAAGAGGACCATGACATCAGGAAGGTGATGCTGTGACTCATGTGGCAGTAGAGGAAAAGGAAGATAAGGAGAAATGTCCCCCTTCTTTCCCCCTGGGTTGGTGGTTTTATAGGAAGTTAGTCATTCCTCCATTTTAGCAGTGGTCACATCCTCCACTGCTGTCATAGCCCAAAGGCCTTGGTGACTGGGCATTACTGGGAGGAAGTTGGGAAGGTCCAGAATTGACTGGGCAGCAGTCCTGTTAGGGTTCCTAGAGCCACCAGGTTGGTTAGTAGAAAACTGATAAAAGACTTTGATTTGCGATGACCCTTCTGTATTTCTACCTAAAGAGCACACTGGAGTCAGAAAGCTCAGTCTGACTTTGTGACCCCATTTGGGATGTTCTTGGCAAGGATAGTGGAGTGGTTGGCCATCTCCTACTTCAACATCTTTACAGATGAGGAAAGTGAGACAAACTGGGTTACATGACTTACCCAGGGTCATACAACAAGTAAGTGTCAGAGGCCAGATTTAAACTTAGCTCTTCCTGACTCCAGTGCTCTATCTGATGTGCCATCCAGCTGCCCCTCAGGAAGAACTGAGTTCAAATTTGGCCTCAGATATTAGCTTGTGTGACCTTGAACAAGTCACGTAACCTTTGTTTGATTTGGTTTCTTAAATTGTCAAATGGGCTAATAATCAAATCTACCTCACAGATTGTTATGAGACTCAAATGAGATAGTATTTTAAAAAAAAGCAGTTAGTACACTGCTTGGCACATATTGGGTACTTATGCTTATTCTTTCCTCCAGTTCCTCCCTCTGATGGAGGAAAGTGACATGTATACAGATAAGCAAATGCAAAATATGCACAAAGTAACGAGCAAATCACTTTTAGGAACTGCTAAAAAATTCACTACTAAAATTCAACTGCTAAAAAGTGATTTTCCCAGAGAAACAAATTCATCTCCCTGTAATGAGCCAACCTTCTGATGTTCCTTACTTAGATTGGCCCTCAGTCAAAAGTGATGCTAGGACCATACCTGAAGCTTTTTCAAGTCAGTATGTGTTTATAGTGTGTGTGTGTGTGTGTGTGTGTGTGTGTTCATGTGGTATGTTGCATATGTGTGGTATGTGTGTAAGGGTGAATTTTTAATGATTTGGAGTCATATTAGCAGAGTTCCTTGAAGTCAAGAAGATTTTTTTTTTATTCTGAGGCTTTATAAAGCCATTCACATATAAGATTACACGAACTTTTCAAGTAACTTGGAATAGTGTGGTTATCTGTGTTTATGTTCAGTCCTCTACCAGACTCTAAGTTCTCTGAGACCCGGGAACTTGTCTTATCTAATCTTTGTAGATACTCTCGTGCCTGAAATGATGTTTTGCTCACAGTAGATGTTGACACCTTTTGAATGGATGAAGAAATGAATGAATGAATGAAATGACTCCTAAATAATAGCTACTTGTTAATACTGTAAAACAAAACATGACTATATGCTCCCTCTTTTGATGGGAAGTAGCCAGACTATACTGAGTGACTAATACTATGACCTTGATACGGATAATGGATCAGTAACATGGTTTGTACAGAACAGTTCATTGTCTAGCTGTTCTTTGCTTTTTTTTTCTTCTTGATTGGCACATGGGATCACTGGGAACAGATTGGGATCTAGGGGTGGACTTGGGATAAAGTAAGCAGGGGATTTCTGAAGAGAAAAGGTCATTGCAGCAGTGGATTAGAAGATGAACAGAGAAACAGGAATCAAGAGGACACAGCTAGTAGAAGAGGAAGGAGGTCAAAAGAATAGAAGCTTCCAGAACGGAGGTTCAAAGAAGCTTTAACATTCTATGGGAGGATGTAGCGCAAAAAGAAGGTCATAGACAGAAGAGAACTCAGGCCATCTGGTCCAGTTTCCTTCTTTTACAAATGAGGAAAATAAGGGCCTGAGTTGATGTGACTCTAATAACATAGAGGTAGCCAGTGGATGTATCTGGATTTGAACCCAGGTCCCCTGATGCCAGCCAATTTTCTATAGTACCATAGAGTTGATCCGTGACCTTGCATCAAGGAATAGAGCCCAATAACTTAGGTAGTTTACTATAATAGCAAATTCGGGATTAATCAGTGAGAGCTGATCCTTTGTGAGCCTAGGCTTGAGGATCACAGGTGATGATACAGGAAAACAACTGACTGGATTGTCGGTATAGGGGCATGGAATAGACATACTTCTCTGGCAGGAGCAATTCCCTGGCACAGTGGCCCATTGATATCTGAAGCTAGATCAGAGAACTTTAGAGGCTTTCTTGGAGAGACTTGGGGTAGGGTGGGGTAAAGAATGCAGACTCTTCTCTCTTATGTGCATTCTCTGAATTTCCTCTTTTCAATTCCTTATGTTATACTATCAGGAAACAGTGAGATTTCTGGGAAGGCAAATACAGTCTTCTTGATTGTCAAAAAAAAAAACAACAACAACAACAACAACAAAAAAATGTTTTGTCTAGAAAGGGCAAAGGCAGCTAGATGGTGCTGTAGTGGATAGAGTGCAGGGCCAGGAGTCAGGAAGACTCATCTTCCTGAGTTCAAAGCCAGCCTCAGACACTTACTAGTTATGTGACAACGGGCAAGTCAGTTTCCACATCTGTAAAACGATCTGGAGAAGAAAATGGCAAATCACCCCAGTATCTCTGTCAAGAAAACACTAAATGGAGAGAGCCATAAAGAGCTGGACATGACTGAAAATGATTGAATAACCACAATAAAAAGGAGGCCAGAAAGGGGGCCCATATTACCTCACTCTCATGATTAACCTCAAGTAGTATATCATCAGAACAGAAATTGGGGAAACATTGGGGAAATCTTCAACTTCCCATCCCTTCATTTTGTAGCCTCATGTTACCACCAGTCTGCAGAGGACATGAAATCCGGGAAGGAGCCAAGGGAACAAAGAGATCATTCTTTGTAAAGCAACAAGAATAAATGTGGAAAATCCACATTTGGAGGGTGGATAGGGTGAGGTAGCCACAGGATCTGATAGATTGTGTAAAGGACACAGTTCCACATAGATAATTCAGGATCACAGGGTCCTGGATCTGGCACTAAATGGGACCTTAGAGGTCATTTAGTTTAACTACTTTGTTTTACAGACAAGCAGACTTATACACAGAGCAAGCTATAAGGGTAGAGTAGAGTGATAATAATTAATAACAATAACTAACATTTAATTGTGCTTTAAGGTTTGCTAAGCATTTTGCATATATTATCTAATTTGGTTTAAGCCCTCATATGTCATTCAGTACTTATTACGTTGCACTTACACACGTAGATAAATGAAAATTGACTGCAATAGATTTCTGTCTCTATGGCCAAAGTGTCTAGTCATTTCTATTAGAAGGAATTAATTAATTTGGGGCATTAAAATCAGAGTCCTCACAGTAACCCTTTGCCTATTCACAGGCATCCTATCCTGGGCCTTCCTGTGGCTGTGTCTAAAGGATGGCCTTGATTTTGGAAAAGACCGAAGGCGAAAGGAAAAGGAGATAGCAGAGGGTGAGATGGATAGATAGAATCATGAAAACAAGGAACATGAATCTGGACAGACTTTGAGAGATACTGGAAGATAGAAGGGCCTGACGTGCTGTGGTTCATAGGGTCACAAAGAATTGGATATGACTGGCTGAACAACAACAAAAAAGGACGACCAAACATGTTGACTCATTTGGGTCATTTAGCTTTGGGGGGAGGGGAAATCACTCATATTGATTATTTGGCATCACATCAACCCCACCCCCTGCCAAGAAAAGCAAAGGAAAACAAAACAAAAAGCAAAACAATACCAACAAAATCTGGTTGGCTATCAACATTTTTCACATCTTAACAAGGTATTTTGTTGCTACAGAGATGCAGACTGAGTAGAAACTAAGAGGAGATATGAAAATTGAGATGAGATATCCATGTATTCTAGGGTGTGCTTGGCTGGGCCAAAGAGAGAAAGGGAGTTGGAGAGAGATAATGCCAGATAACATCAAAAATTTCCATTTCCCCACAGGACCATAATTAGAGGAGAGAGATTCAACGTGTGACCTTGTGCCAACAATTCACTCTAGAAACAGAGGCTTCTCCATCTTTGACCCATTATTGCCAAATCCTGGGCGCTGAATCATAGGGGTGGCGGTCAGACATTGTGTAGATTGATTGATTTGCATAGTTCTCTTTTGTAAAACCAAGACCGAGACTGAGAATTCAGCCTCTTACCTTATTTCCATCCATTTTCCAGGGTTTCTATTGTCAACTTTCTTTCCATTTTGAGCCTCTCTATTTTTTTCTTTTATCTTATCTTCTTCATTCTTAACATTCTATTTTGATTGACACATTCATTTCTTTACTATGGCAATAGTAATAACTCACTCTTTTATGGAATTTTAAGGTTGACATCACCTTGTGAGGTAGGTATGGCAAGTATCGTCTTCTCATTATACAGATGAGGAAACTGAGGCTCAGAGAAGTTAAGCAACTTGTCCAAGGTCACATTCCTCTAAGAAAAGCAGTTCTTCCACTATAGCATGATTCTACACTAGTAAGTACAGCCACTTGAAGGTCAGAGCCTTGAAGACCTATGAATTTATGGGCTCTATTCATTTCTTCATTCATGATACATTTAAGAAGCACTGGCTACATGCAGAAGAGTATGCCAAGATTTGGTGGAGATATAAAGATTAAATTTTAAAAAGAGTCTCGATGAGTATGCAAAATAGTAGGAGAATAAAGTTGATAGCAAAGGTAATTCATAGAGATATGTGATAAGAGCACTAGAGAGTTGCAAAACCCAGGGCTATATGAGGTGAGATGGGCAAGGTTGATATTGATAGGAGGGATCACAGAAGTATCATTGGAGGTGTTTTGTTTTTTTTTGGGGAGGCTTCTAAAAGATGGGTAGCAATTCCTTAGATAAAGAGAACAAAGGAAGACATCTCAGAAATAGGGAAAAGTGGCAGCCAATCAATGGAGTTTAGAAAGCCCAAGTCATGTTCGGGGGCACAGAATTAAATCCAGTTTAACTGGAACATAGGGGAGTAAGATGAGAGAAAGCTTTAAGATTGAGAGGTCCAAGATTATTGAGAAAATAGAATGTCTGGCAAAAAAAAGTCTGGACTTTATTTAGTAGAAAATAAGGGAGCCACCGAAGATTTTCTTCTAAAATGTGTTTTCTTTAGGTACAAGTATTCTTCTCACAACCTTGCACCAGCTTTAACAATCTCCCGTTCTTCTTCCTCAGCTTCTCCCCCACCACCACCCCATTAGCTATTGAACCAAATGCATGTGGCAGTGTTTTGCTCCTTAGCAATGTCCACTGGATAAATAGTGGTGAGGCTGACCTCCAGGCATCTTGACCCAGAAGAGGGAATTCACTTAACAAGCTACAGGCTTTTGTCCCCAAGGATGCCCTAATCATCCTCTCTGAATAGAAATTCTTATACTCTGTCTTGCAAGTACCCCTGCTGAAGTGGAGGGGATATGAGGCTTTTGTCTGAATTTCTAGGGGGTGTCAGCTCCCCGTAAAATAGAGGTGCTGAGAGGCAGAAACGAGAGCAATCTGACTAACCGGCTACATCAAATTGCCAGGGGAGAAGCTATTAGATATATGAGTAAATTCTTAGGAGATTTTGCTGAAAAGTGCTTACAGTTTTTTTCAACTGAGTGTTCATATAAACCTTATGGGCAATAGAGGAGAAAGGATACAGGGTCTATAACCAAGCCAGGCTGTTTCTCCCTCGGGGAGATTTCGAGTGATTTGATTCAGCTCTCTAACATTGTTCAAGGCAGACTTCATCTCCCCCAGCTCTCATCAAAGCTGCTAATAGGTCCTTCAGAGCTCATAAAGAGATGACCAAATCTTGGGCATTGGGGACTCCAGCTCATTTATCTTCCACAGGCAGAATCAGATCTGATTTTTTACACTGCCTTCTTGGATGCTAATGCCATGGATGGTCTCTGCCACTGGTCAGAAGCCTCACAGTATCTGCCAGCCTCTGGGACTGAGTGTGCTGAGCTTCCCTAGCTAGCTAAGCTTTGTCATTATAGACGCTTGTCTGTTCTGGTTATCTGTCTGCCTATCGATCAAGCAATCAAAGTCACTCATGCTTGGGGAGTGTGTGTATGTGGGGGAAAAGCCAGATGAGGTTGCAGGGAGGGCTTGGAGGGTGAGAACAGATTTGAACAGTAGTGTTAGACACATACGTATGTGTGTATATACATATATATATGCACATAACACACACAGATGTATATATACATATACATATATGGTGTACTTATATACCCAGTCATAAATATATACATATAGACAGGTATGTATCATTCAATATGCTATAATACATATACATATATAGTGTAAATTCATATGCATACACAGACATACACAGATCCCCCTGCCCCCACCCCCCCCCACACCACAATACAAATTAAACAAATTTGGAGCCTTCTCATAAATCAACAAAAAACAGTAGCTTTCTACAGATTTTTTTTAAATGTAATCTGGGTAGAGATTTCCTCTGCCTGATGGAACTGTGAGGGGTCCATGCTATATTTAAATAGGTAAAAATCTTTCACTTTAATGCAAATCTTGGGCAATGGTGCGGATTTAAGAAAGCACAATGAAATAAAATTGTTGGTACCATTTTAATCCAGTGTTTAGTGTATAGCTTCCCTCAAAATATTTATATAAATAAATTTATATAAATAATTTGAATGACAAATGAGGCAGAGACAGAGACAGAAAAAGAGAAAGATAAGAGAGACAGATAGGCAGAGATGCATATAGTAGACAAGTGTCAGAATGTTTCACATCAGAAATATTTTCACCACCATGCTTAATATTGAGCCCCTTGGAGTGCCTGTATTGTGGATTACAACATAAGCTAACAGTTCTTCTCTAAGGAAGAATTGTTGTTTATTGCATGTAAAAATAAAAAGTCTATCCACTAATAGCTTGAAATCCTGAATGTTGTCCAGGAATTTCCTAGTTGCATTCCTAGCTAATTTATTGAATCCCCGGCCCCCCTCCACCTGAATCAATTCTTCCTAATGCCAGTCTTTTCAAATGACCTATATGATTCCTGAACTGGGCATCTCCATGTACTCTGTACTAGAGAGAGAATGTGGAGTATCATCAAGAAAACAAACAGCAGGAACTCAGGGATACTTGGACTGAGCTCAGAGGTTGTAAATATATTCTACCTTGTCTATAAAATTGAAGGGTCCTCCTGTTATTATACCTTATGCAATTCTAATTATGGGTGAGAGGGCAGGGATTAGCAACTGAAGTGGCTGTAAAATGCTCCAGGGAGCACCTCTGGAGGCAGAGCATTTGCTTGTATTCATCAATGGTTCTTAATTTCACGTGTTTAACACAAGGTACTTAGCCCAGTTTGGTGTCCCATTGGATGGAAGGACACATGGTCCTAGAGCATTGGGTTCCACTGATGGTTCTGTGATTGGTGAACCCAGTACGCATACACATTTGGAGGAGATGGTATGGTGGCTTATTTCACTTCTAGAAATGGAATCTCACTGTTTCCCACATTAAGAGAGAGGGTACAGGGGAAATGTAGAGAAAGATCTTGTTCTAGAAAGCTATCATGAGGTCAATCCATTGTATGGTTGCTGAGGGTATTGCCCAAGAGAGGTCAAAGACACAATAGGCAGGAGAGATTGCATGTCCTAGGGACACATTAGCAACTACAAACATTTATTGAATGCCTCCCATTGGGGTGTGTGTGTGTGTGTGTGTGTGTGTGTGTGTGTGTGTGTGTGTTGGTGGGGGGGCGAGGGTATTAAAAGTTCAGATGAACATAAAGTCCCTTATCTTAGAGAGTTCACATTCTGGTAGTCATCTCAATCTGGAATGGTCCACCTTCCTACCAGCTGTCTGTCCCCATTATGGTACCGTCCTCCCTATACTGTTTTCAAGAACCTTTTGTATTTTGTCTTCCTCTGCTAGAATGTAAACTCCTTGAGAGTAAGACTTGTCTTGTTTTCTTATATTTATATCTCCAGTGCTAAGCAAAGTGTCTAGCAAATATTAAATTCTTAGTAAATGTTCTCTCTTTCTTTCTTTCTTTCTCTTTCTCTCTCTTCCTTCCTTCCTGTCTGTCTGTCTGTCTATCTATCATTTGTCTGATCTGGATAAGACATAAATGCAGGCAGCTATACTGGGTAATGTTGTATGATAAGTAAAATGGGGCAAAACAAGGTACAATGCAGGGACTGAGGAGAAAGGTCATTACCAACTGGGAGATCAGAGAAGCTACAGGAGATAGCAATTTAGTTAAGCTTTAAAGAATGGGAGACATTCGGGGCAGTTGGATGGTACAGTGGTTAGAACACCAGCCCTGGCGTCAGGAGGACCTGAGTTCAGATCTGACCTCAGAAACTTACTAGCAGTGTGACCCTGGACACGTCACTTAACCCCGACTGCCTCCCACATGCCTCAAAAAAGTCGGATACATTCAACAGGTAAAGGAATGAGAGGAGAAAGGGGAATAGCATGTGTTCAAGTGACAGTCATCCAGTTTGGATGGAGTGTGATAGAGCATATGGAGGGAAGTAGGAAGGCAGAATGACCAAAGCTTACCACGACTTTGGCTCTAGCCAATCAGAAAAGTCTTTCATATCCATAAGCAAGGACTTCACTTCACACTGTTCAGGAGCCACTTGTAGGATGCTAATTTTGTGTCCCTCTGCCTGGGGTGCTTGAAAGATCTGTTTCCTCAAGATCTTACCTCAAGGCTTACGTTCTGGCTGAATAAAATATTAATGCTAAAAAGGAAATCAGGCAGTACAGACCTTACAAGGAAACCAGTTTCACAGAACTATAGCTTAAGAAAGGTAAAGATTCTTAGAGACAATGCATCTAGTATTACAGAAAGAAAAAGGAAAAGTCTCAGAGAGAAGTGGCTTGCACAAATTCACATAACTAGTAAATAGCAGCTCCTGGATTCAAACTCAGTTTTTTTTCAGTTACAACTCTAGGAAGACACTTTGGAGCACATCTCTTCCTATATCATAATGGAAAACCCCTGAGCTAGTTTACAAATAAAATACAAGGATCTGTTGTCTGCATTTTCAATTCTTCTCTGGCCGCAGATCGCCAGGTGAAATGGGCTTCTTCCAACAATTTGGAGAATGACACTAGACTGTGGTTGACCAGTTAGTCAGTCAGTGAGTCAGCAGGTATTTCCTGAGACTCCACCATCCCCACATTGGTGTGCTATGAGTGGGGTAGGGGGCAGAACCGAGTGAGGGCACCTCTGGATAGCCTCCATGTCCTCACACTGGGGAAAGGAGAAGGGCATACACATTGATATGCTGCCTACTATGTATCAAGAACTGGGCTAAGCTCTTTTACAAATATGATTTAATTTGATCCTCACAACAAACCAAAGAGCTCACATTTCTCTCATGCTTTAATTCCTGCAGAGCCTTTCCATCTCTCTGGCTCTATGTGGTTCTGTTTTGTAGCTTAGGGAAACTGGGAGAGACAGGGGGGAGAAATGACTTCTCCATTCCAGAATGGAGAATCTTAGAACTAGATTCCAGATCAATAGTCCAGATCCCTGCCTTGAGCAAATCTACACTTCAGGCAATCTCTTTCAAAAGATCTCACAAAGAATGAGATTCCATAAACCTCTTCCAGGAGTTAATTCTAGAATTCAAGTTTGCATCCATTTGCTCTTTTATTTGTGGGGATGAAGAGAAAGTCATATACTTAAGTCAGTTGTTAATCCTGTCCATCCTTGCAAGCAGCCTTTGCTTTTGCAGGTTAAAAATTTCTTTGCTTTTTCCCCATGAAATCTATTTTCCTGTCATTTTAATATTATTTATTGCTTATTCTCTCCCAATCACCTTCTAAACAAAGAGGAGCAAACTGGACACAATTTTATGTCCACTGCCGAGTCTAAGGGAAGGGGGCACCTTGTCTCTGGCACCTCATGCTCCTGCCCACAATTCTAAGTATCATATTTGTTTGTTTTTTTAATAACGAAGTGACTATGGGTCTGAGTCATTCAGTTTGGAGTCCACTATGACCCTCTGGTTATGTTTGCCAGGTCTCTGCTTCCTTGATTTTTTGCCATAGTATATCTGATACTTGATTTGAATCTCTAAGGCCTGACTTACTGGATAGCAGGAGAAATTATGATACTGTGTCATTTGGTTGTAAGCCACCAACCTTTCTCTTTTTTAGCAAAGTTTTGGGGCCAAGTATTAAGGGAAGGGGGAAGAGAATGAGCATTTATATAGCACCTATGATGTTCCAGGCACTGTGCTAGGTGCCTTTTTACAAATATCACATTTGAAAATGGCCCCTTAAGACCAACCCTAGCAGAGAAGCAACCAGGGCTGACTCTTTGTGCCAGTTTGTGTCAGTGTAATAAGTATTTCTGGAAGACCTTCTCTGTTCCTAGCACTATACTAGAAATTATGAGGCTGGAGGGGGGTGAGGGATAGGTTAGAACAATGCAAAAAGCCCCTGTCCTCCATATGCTGGAGTCTCACCGTGGGCTTTTTCAAGTTAATTCACTTGTCCCTCAGGAATCTGTAATTTCTCTCAGGTACCCAGCTTTTTTCTGTTTGAGTTAATGATTCGCCTTTTTGTTGCCTGTCTGCTTTTGGCTCTTTCTTTTTTCTCGATGAGACAAAGAAAAGAGAAAAGTATAGAGCAAGGGTTCCTAATGGGCCCATGGGTAGATTCAGGGGGTCCATAAACATGGATGTGAAAAATAAAAAAAAAAACAACCATGTCTTCATTTTTGCTAACCTCTAACTAAATTTTGGCATTTCCTTCAATTGCGGGAAAAATTATTCTGAGAAAGGGTCTATTGTAGTCTATGGGGGTAAGAAAAGAAAACAAAAATAAACAACAATATTCTGAAAAGGAGACTTCTTCAAGTTCCTATAGGTTTCAATGGACCGCCAGTGGAGTCCATGAGAGCTAAAAGCTCAGGAATCTGGTGAAAGGAAAGAATATTGATTTTGAAGTCAGGGGATGTCAGTTCAAATCTGCTACCTATTTATTAACTGTATGACCCTGGGCTAATTACTTCCCATTCCATAGGCTTCACCTGATGTTAATAATAATAGGCCCATTTAACATAATTATTTCTGTGGTAAGCTCCTTTGGAAAAAAAATAAAAGGATTGTTTCATTTTTGGCTTTGTATTCCCAAACCCTAACACTATTACCTCTCAAATAACAGACACTTAATAAATACAATTGATTGATATTTCAGGAACACCTCAGTTCAAATCTGGCCTCAGACACGTCTAGTAAGATGTGTGACCCTGGGGAAGTCACTTAACCTCTGTTTGCCTTAATCCGCTGGAGAAAGAAACGGCAAATCGTTCTAGTATCTTTATCAAGAAAACCTCATGAACAGTATGGGGCAAGGGGTGACAAAGAGTCAGACATGACGGAACAACTGAACAACAAATTGACTGATTGAATGTATGAAGGAGAAAATTGTTACACACGTTCGTTGCAGGAGATCTTTAGAAAGTGCTTTTTGTTTATTGAGTAAAATCTCTTTTTTATACCAAAAAAGAGTAACACAGAAGAATCATATTTTTTGATAGCTTGCCATTGTTATAGCATAAAAATGTCCTCAGTTGTTGAAAATCACTCATGAAGGTCTGCCTCTTCCCTTCTCATATTTTATCACGGATACCCTCAATATGTGTGCAGATCAGTCTTACAAAGATTAGAAAAGAGAAAAAGTAGACATGTGTTAGTTATTGATATTTTGTGATGGGTGGGTTTTTTGGGGGGGCGTAGTCCAGTATTTTTCCCCTCCTTGAGAGAACAAATGACTATTGTGTAGAATTTTTACAAAAAATAGAGATTATAATAGCAATAAAAGACAAAGTCACTGACACAAGCAGTTGTGGAAAGGACATTGTTAAGGAATCAGACGTATTACTGAATGTTTACTTTGCAAGAAGATGGGGGAAATCATGAATCATTTCATCATGGGTTGCAAAAAATCAGCACCTACTGAATGCTTAGACAGACATTACTTGAATGACATACCAGAAGCTAGTAAGCTTCTATCCTTCATAAATTCACAAACAAATCCTTGTGCTACAAGCACAAACTCCAAAATATCCTTGAGAATGTGAAGAATGACCACGTTGGCAGTGGAACGCCATCATAGACAAAAAGCTGTTGGTCACAATCACCTGGGTGTAATGTTGTCCAATAGGGACACTGTTTTAAATGAATGTCACCGTAACAATTACCCATAACCTTCAGTCTATTAGAATGGAAAGCTCTCAAAACATAGAAACCTGGAGGAAGAAATCAAAACTATTTGTGAACAGGATAAAGTACACATCGTTCAAGTCATATTCTCTGCTAGTAGAGTTATCTCAAAGATGCTTTCGATGACCCTGAAGAGGATGAGCTTACATCCCAATATTTTTATTCAATTACAAAAAGCCAACATCTTAGTCACCAAAGAAGATGCTGAATATTAAATGTAAAAGAAGATTAATATGGTGATGTAACTCGGGATAATATAACTGCCTGTTATGTGGTACTTCAAGGTTTACAAAGTGTTTGCATTTGGTCTTCATTATTCCCAGTTTACACATTGGGGAAATGAGGCTCAGAAAGGTTAAGCAACTTT
The DNA here is from genome assembly GCF_011100635.1 of Trichosurus vulpecula. Lineage (NCBI taxonomy): Eukaryota > Metazoa > Chordata > Mammalia > Diprotodontia > Phalangeridae > Trichosurus > Trichosurus vulpecula. The sequence goes on from NC_050575.1 coordinate 107,495,943, forward strand.
CTAAGGACACACAGTTAGTAAATACTGGATGTGGGAGGATAGGAACATAAACTCAGTAAATCAAATCAATTGAAACAGGTTGTTTTTTTTGGTTTTGGTTTTTGGCCAGACATTATACTAAGTGCTAGGGACATGAAGAAAGATAAAAATAGTTCCTGCCCTTAGGGGCTTCACTTTCTAAGGAGGGGGACAGCATTTAAATAACTAGGAACATTTAAGATATATATGGAATTGATGGGAGGAAATCTCAGAGGGGAAGACACTGAGGTGGGGAAGGATAGCCCTCTTGCAGAAGATAAGATTTGAGTTAAGTCTTGAAGGGAAGCCAGGGAAACCAAAAACCAAAGTAAGCAGGGAGAGAATTCCAGGTGTGGGAGACAGTGTAAAGGCATGTATTGAAAGTGGAGCATCTGATGTGAGGGAGAGCAAATAGGTTAGTGTAGTTGCATCATAGGGTACATGGGTGAATCAAGTTTAGTACTGGAGATACAAGAGGGGGCCAGTTCATGTAGAGCATTTTATTTGATCCTGGAGGTAACAGGGAGACACTGGAGCTCAAGTAGGAAGATGACGTGGTCATCTTTAGGAAAAACACCTGGGAAAAATATTTTGACAATTGAGTGGAGAATGGATTAGGGTAGGAAGAGTCTTGAGGTAGGTAGACCAATTTAAAGGTAATTTCAATACTCCACGTAAGAAGCATTGAGGGTCTGAACTAGGGTAATGGCTGTATGAGTGGAGAGGAGAGGATACAATGGAAATGTGTTGTGAAAGGAGAGATGACAAGATTTAGCAACACATTGTGTATGTGGGATGAGTTAGAATGAGAAGTCGAGGGTGACACTGAGATGGAGAGTCTGGGTGCTTAGGCGAGCAGTGATACCCTCAACAATAACAGGGAAGTAGTGAAGAGCGGAGGGTTTAGGGGTAAAAATGATGAGTTCTGTTTTGGACATATTATATTTGAAATGCCTACTCACCATCCTGGGAAGCTAAACCGTGTAGTGGATAGAGTGATGGGTCTGACGTCAGGAAGACCTGAGTTCAAATCCAGATTTAGATACTTACTAGCTGTATCACCCTGACCAAGTTGCTTAAACTTCTTTGCCTCAGTTTCCTCATCTGTAAAATGAGCTGGAGAATGAAACGGTAAAGCACTCCAGTATCTTTGCCAAGAAAATCCCAAATGGGGTGAAGGAAGAGTCAGACATGACTGAAAACAACTCAATAACAGCAGCAACAAGACATTATTGAGTTTGAAATGTCTAAAAGGTAAATGGTGATGTTGGAAGAGTTCAGGAAAGAAGGTAAGGCTAGATATATTGATGAAAACTGAACCCCTGAAAGCTGATGATGAGGTCCCCAAATAAGATAGCCTAAAGGGAAAAGAAAAGAGGATCCATGTCAGAGGACTGGACACCACCTTGAGTTGGTAAGCATGATATGAATGAAGACCCAGCAAAGGAGAATGAGGGGTGGCAGGACAGATAGTAGGAGAACCAGGGAAGATTGGTGATGTAAAGACCTAGTGAGAAGAGAGAATCCAAAAAGGGAGAATGATCAGTAGTGTCAAAGGCTTTAGAGAGGTCCAGAAGGTGAGTGTTCAGAAATGTTTTTGATTTGCCATTTAAGAGATCTCTGATAACCTCAATGAAGGCAATTTTAGTCAAATGATGCAGTCAGAAGCAAATTACAGAAGTAAATTAGTATGAGGTGAGAGGGAATGGAAATACCAAGTGGATGGGCTTTCTCAAGGAGTCTAGCTAAGAAGGAGAGGAGAGAATAAGGCACCAATAGATGGGGTGAGTGTTTTTGTTTTTGTCTTATCTTTTAAGGATAGGAGAGACATGGACACATTTACGAGCAGAAATGAAAGAGCCAATAGATGGGGAGAAATTGAGATTTAGAGAGTGGGGAATAATAGAAGAGACAGTCTGTTGGAGATGATAGGAAGGGATGGGATCAAGGGTGCATATAGAAGAATTTTCTCTGACAAAGGAAAAGTCTGAATCTTCATAGACTGGGGTAAAGGGATAGTAGGGAAAGGTCTGAATGATGTGAGATGAGGAAAAGAGGAAGCTGTAATTCCCTTTTGCCTTCAGGCTTCATTTATTGTGAGAAGAATAATATTGGCATGGGTCATTTTACATTTACATTTAATGTAAATGATGTGGGATACTTTGTATTTATATATAGTTAGGGATTTTTGTCATGGGGATAAAGATTATAGGATCACAGTCTTTACGCTCTCAGGGACTTTAGAGGACATCTGATTCAACACCTTCATTTGACAGATGAGGAAACTGAGGCCCAGAAAGTTTCAGTAACTTGCCCAAACTAATAAATGGCAGAGCTGGAATTTGAACCCAGGTTCCCTGGATTCAACTACAGTGATCCTTCTTCTACATCACTGTTTCTATTCTTATTGCTTTCTGCCCTCATTTCCACCATTCTCCCAACATCACTGTGGAAGTGGAAGGGCATTACATGAGACAGAGGTGCATTTGGTATTTTTCTATATTTCACAGGTTGCGTAAGCTGAGAATCCATCATTTACAATAGCAGTCAGCCTACCAGGAATGAACCTTTCCACTCAGCAGCCACCGTAGAGCATTGAGATCATCTAGTTCAACTCCTCATTTTACAGTTGAGGAAACTGAGACCCAAAGAAATAAATCACTACCCAAAATCACACAGGTAGTAGGCAGAAGAGCTGAGATTTGAACCTCAGGTCTTTTGATTCCTGTCATAGTTAATTCCTTAGCCAATCAAGTGTGAAGCTTTTCCAACTTGATAAAAATAGGTAGATATATAGATAGACAGATAGATTGATTGATCTATGAAAACCCACCAGAGCTTAAACTCCATTGCCATAGCCTTTGAGAACCCAGATTACCACCATGTCATGGAGAGCCATTGGAGAAGGGTTTTGTGGAGGCTTAATAGTTGTGTTCAGTTGTTTCAGTCATGCCTGACTCTTTGTGACTCCCTTTGGAGGTTTTCTTGGCAAAGATACTGGAGTAATTTGTCATTTCCTTCTCTGACTCATTTTACGGATGAAGAAACTGAGGCAAACAGGGTTAAGTGATTTGCCCAGGGTTACCAGCTAGTAAATATCTGAGGCCAGATTTGAACTCAGGTATTCCTGACTCCAGGCCCAGTACCCTATCCACCGTCTACCTAGCTGCCCATGCCCAGAGAGCAGCACAAGATAGAGGTCTCAGATGAATATAAACCAGGTGCTCAGCAGAACCCACTCTCTGCTTAGTTCACAGAACTTTTCATCTCACCCCTGCTGTTCATATTTCTTGTTTTCTTAAAAGCAAAATCCTCTTAGCCTGTGTCATGTCTGAGTGGTAATTACCTCGTGTCTCTTCATATGCCTTCAAGTTACTTTTTTCCATCTTCACTGCCAGGGCCGCCTGTTTCTTATCTCTATTGTTCCCCTTTAAGGGGAACAGGGGGCTTGTCTCTTGATTCTTACATTTTTGTTCCTATGTTAAAAAGTCCCCTTGAATGTGCATTTTATGGACACAAGAACAGTCTAATTGTCTTTGTGTAACCTGAGACACCCCAGTGGTGAGGCCTTTGTAATTACTATATGAGCTGGCTTTGGGGATCACACACATTGAGGCCCCAGAAAAAATAGGCCTCTGACAGAGCATCTTTGATGAGCCGTAGGGTTATTATCATGGATGCTATGCAGAGATGCTGTTCACGTTCCTATGACTGATGCCTTTCTTTATCTTTTCTCAGCCTTTTATAGATACTAGTAGAACTCTCTTTTCAGGGACTGCAGGGAATGAGCAATGAAACTCTGGGGTCATCCTATACCTGGATTTTCTGGGCACTCCTGAAGTTTTCCCTCCACCCAGCTCTTTACCCCTAGTCTAGAGGTCTGTGACTTTAACCCAATTATTTGCATGTAAGCTCCTTTAGGGCAGGCCTTTTTTTCTTAATCTTTGTATCTTCAGTATAGACCATGTACAATCCCTTGCACATAGCAGCCATTTTATAAATGTTTGTTGAATTGGATTGTACTGAATGGCATGGTGACAGTTTCCTATTTTCTGATAGTCTCTCAGAATTTCATTTTATTTTGCTTTGTTTTTGTTTTTAGTATGATTCCTTATAGTAGGCGGTAGAAATGGTTCTGAATGCTCTCAAATGTACTAAAATGATCTATTTGCCCATGTTCTCTCTTTTTTAAGGATGTCCTGTATCTAAGAAGAGGCAATCGGGTTCAGCTATTTTACTAGCTATGTGACCTTGGACAAGTAACTTCCCTTTCCTGGATTTTAGCATTCTCATCTGTAAAGTAAGAGGATTAGACTAAATGAATTCTAGGGTCCTTTCTGGTTCAACATTCTGTAGTAATGTTCTAATGTTCTACTAACATTCTGTAACAATGTTCCAGTTCTAGTGTTCTACATTCTATGTCCTCAGCTTCCTTTCAGCCAGATCATTCTATGACCTTTTAATGTGAGATAGAAAACAGGAATTGTTGGGACCTTGATTTCCACCTGGAACCTAATGGTCAGGTTTATCACAAAAGCACAGAATTTCAGATATGGAGAGAACTTCAATTGACATCTAGTCCAACGAACAGTTTAATGATAATCCTCTGTATCATGCAAACTTCATGTGAAAAATCTCTCAGGACTGCCTATTTCCCTTTTTGACAACCTCAATTGTTAAGATGGTTTTCCTTGTATCAAGTCTAAATCTACTTCTCTGAAACCTGCAGGAGCTGTTAGTACCTCTGATCTCTAAGACCAAACAGGAAAAAACAAACCTTTTTTTTCCATGACAGCACTTCCAGTATTTGAATAATGATATCCTAGACTCCCTAAATTGTTTTCTTCTCTATGACAAAAGTCTCTAGTTCCTTCAACAGATCTTTCTAATCATGGTGGCTGCTTCCCTCATGATCCAACTCATACTCTTCTGGATTGGTTCCAGATCATCCATATCCTTTTAAAATGGGGCATGCAGAATGGAGCACAAAATTCCAGATATATTCTGACCAGGACAAGATACAAGGGGATTTTTACCTCCTTCATTTCAAACTCTACAACTCTCAATTCTGTCTGTTATTCAGTCATTTCAGCTGTGTTCAACTCTCAGTGACCCCATTTGGGCTTTTCTTAACAGTGATACTGGAGTGGTTTGCCATTTCCTTCTCCAGCTCATTTTACAGAAGAGGAAACTGAGGCAAACAGGGTTAACTGACTTGCCTGGGGTCAAACAGCTAGTAAGTGTCTGAGGACAGATTTGAATCAATTCCATTAGCTTTTTCACTTGGGAATTATGCCCCCAAAGTTACTAAACTAAACTATGCATACCCTTTGACCTAGTGATATCACTTCCAAGCTTATAAGCAGGGATGTGCTGGCAAATGTTTACCAATGGCTCTCCAGAGCAGGATGCCCTCTTAACTTTAAATTACATTGTTAACATTTTTCTCCACCATCTTTTAAAAAGTCCAGACAATTACCAAAAATAAACCACCACCCCCAAATATGTAGCATTTGCTGATTTTGGAGGTGTAAATGCTCACACTGAAAATTTAACAATCTGATTCAGCTGTTTCCAGAGTACCCCTGTTTATTCCCCACCCACCCACCCAGAGACATCAAAGAAAAAGGTAAAGGAGTCATATGTACAAAAATGTTTTGAGCAGCACTTTTTGAAGTAGCAAAGAATTGTAAACTGAAGAGATGCCCATCAATTGATGAAATGCTGAACAGAAATATTGTTCATGAATCTAATGTAATACTATTGTGCTGTAAGAAAGGATGAAAAAGAGAGTTTGAGAGAAACCTGGGAAGACTTAGATGAGTTTAATGCAATATGAAGTCAAAATAACCAGAATACTCTAGGCATTGACAAAAAAAATTATATAATAAAAGAAAGGAGAAATGACTTTGAAAGACTTAAGATCGTCTGTACAATGCAGTGACTAACCAGTATTCCTATACAACTTGTTACCCATGTCCAAGGAAGTCATGGATCCAAGATGAAGAATGACACATACGTTTTTGTATTTCACAAATGAACAATGAGAAATCTATAATGTATTTCACCATGACAGCCCTATAAACTATTTCATGCAATGTTATCATATCCATTTTGCAGATGGGGAATCAGACTTTGAGAGATTGTGAGTTCCCCTAAATCGCTCTGCTTCTGCATCAGTTGCAAGTTTTGATGTTGTTCAGTCAGTCATTTTAGTCCTGTCCAACTCTCCATGACCCCACGTGGGATTTTCTTGGGAAAGTTACTTGAGTGGTTTGCCATTTCCTTTTCTAGCTCATTTTACAGATTCGGAAACTGAGGCAAACAAGATGAAGTGGTTTGCCCAGGGTCACACAGCTGGTAAGTGTCTGAGACCAGATTCAAACTTAGGTCCTCCTGACTCCAAGGCCAGCTCTCTATCTACTGCACTAACTAGCTGCCCCCTGTCAGTTGTAAGACTTGAACCCAATTCTCCTGCCTCCGAAGTCAATGCTCTTTTGAGTAATGCATACAGCCTCAGAATTTAGTCATACAATGTTAAACAGACATTTGTAGATATAGACAAGAGCATTTACGAAATACTTAAATTTGTGGATTTAATGAATAATCAGACTGCAAATGGGCTACTTTATAGGATGAGACAAAATAAGGAGCTGATAGTCATTAGGGAATGAGGTTTTGTTTTTAACACCAATGACTCATCAAGGAATCCAAGTTCAAATCTGGCCTCCAATACTTACTAGCTACAACCACTAGGTCTGTGATTCTGGACAAATTACTTGACCTCTGTCTCTCTCTCTCAGTTCCATCACCTGTAAAATGAGGGATATTGAGAGCACAAGGTTGTTGTGGGGATAAAATTGCAAAACTCCCTTTTCCCTCTGTGGGCCTCAATTTCCCCATCTATGAATTTAGGGGGCTGATTTATAGAACTAGCTTGATTCTGTTGATGGCACCCATTTCTGCTGTTTTATTTCCTTTGTTCCATGATCCAGAGAAGAAACAAAAATGACCAGCAGTCATCCCATCAAGGCAGTTCTAGAAAGAGTTTGGTTCTCCTCAGAGTGATGATAGGATTTAAAGGTGAGAGATGTCCTGAAGAGATTATCTAGGGAAGCCCCATCTTCTTACATAGCAGTAACTGGAGCCTAGAGAAGTTAAGTGATTTATTCTAAGTCATATAAAGAAGAAAAAAATGGGCTTTGAACCTAGTACCTTGTACTCCAAAGCCAGCACTCTATCTTAATCCCTCCCTAGTAGGTGTGTCTAAATGTCTATGATCTTATGTAAACCGGCTAGAAACTTCCCTCAAAACTGTAAGAAACAAACAAAAAAACAAACAAAAAACAAAAACAACTGGCATTCAGGTTACAATCTGGACCAAAGTGACTTTTCCAACATCATCCCTTACTATATTTCATCACTTATCTTCCATTTTAGCCAGGACTGTTTACTTACAGGATCAGCAATTTGGAGTTAGATGTGACCTTCAATATCATCCAGTCCAATCTCTCTCATTTTACAATTGAGGAAATTGCGGCCCAGAGAGGTTAAGTGATTTGGCCAAGGTCATAAGGGTAGTAAAGGGCAGGTGCAGATCCTTTGTCTCCAAATCTAACACTTTTCCCACTAAACAATGATAGCTTGCTAAGGCCATTGTTGACCTTCCTTACTCTCTTTTCTTCCTCTGAGCCTTTATTTATGCTAGTGTTCCCACCCATACCCCCCCCTTTCTTCTCTCCAGCTTCTGTAACATCCCTGTTCTGCAAGACCCACCTCAGTTTCCTGCTTCTCCATGAAGTCTCTTCCAACCACCTGGCCCATAGGGGTCTTTCCCTCACTCTGCCTTCACATATTTTCTGTACCATTCATTTAACACTTAATCATAGACTGCCTTGTATCATTAGTAAACTTTTCATGTGAGTCTGCCTCGTGTCCCCTTGAGGGCAGAAATATGTCTTCTCAAATTTGCTGAGGACATAAAGCTAGGAGGGATAACTAATTCATTGGATGACAGAAACAGTATTCAAAAAGAACTTGATAGGTGGATTGAACTAAGCAAGGTGAAAGGTAATAGAGAAAACTGCAAAGTTCTGAATTTAGGAGAAAAAACATGAATTACATGAAGACAAGATGGGGGCATCTGGTTGAACAACCATTCCATGAAGGGCAACCCTGAAGTTTCAATTGATTGAAAATACAACATGAGCCAACAGTAGGAAGGAAGTGGCAACTAAAAACCATTCAGTCACACTGCTACAAGTCTACCATCCAGATCAAGGATGCTGATATTTGCCTCGAATTTTGTCCGGGTCCAACCACATAGGGAGTATTGTGTTTAGTCCCAAATGCCACATTTTAAGGGGAATATTGCTATGCTGGGGGAGGTTCAGAGGAGGGTGATGAGGAATTTGAAGGGCCCGGAAACCATGTTATATAAGAGCAATGAAAGGATTTAGAGATGTTTAGTCTGGAGAAAACTTTGGAGGGGACATGATTACTTTCTTTAAAGATGTGAAGGGCAGAACAATTCCCCAATGGATAAGTAGTCAAAAGATATGAACAAACAGTTCTCAAAAGAATTACCAACTATTAACAACCATATGAAAGTTCATTCCCAGTAATTACTAATAAGGGAATTGGCAATCAAAACAATTCTGAGGTTTTACCTTTCACTCTGCAAACTGAAAAAGGTCACAAAAGATGAGAATTGTAGATGTTTGAGAGGCTGTGGAAAAACTGCTGGGGGTCTACTTCTCCCCTTCTTTCTTCTCCCAGGCTACCCAGAACCTATCTAATTGCTGGAGATCCTTGTGCAGCAGTGACTGACAAGTGAGGTGGGGAGGATGCTCTTTTGCCCTATCCTTATCTCTGTGCTCCCTTCCCTTTTCCCTGGACACCGATGATCCCATCTTCAACTTTGCAGGAGAGAAACCAACAGTCTCCATTCCACTCGAACTCTCAAGTCCTCATGGTACTTAGTAGGGCCACTACTCCAGGATCCCTGCCCTATCGAGAGGACACAACTGCTGTTATGTGTATGAACAGGGAGTCACCAAATATAATCCTTCTAGCAAGATTGAAGTCTCCCAGGTTTCATCATCTGCTTTGTTTCTTTATCCTAAGGTCCTCTGGACCTTCCCATCAGTCTCACAGCATCATCCTTAGGACATCTGAGCTTTTACATCTGTCCTGAAGCTGAACTCTCTTGTATGTGTTGATATGTTAGAACTTGAGCCCAATTAGAACGTAACTTACTTGAGAATAACAGCAGTCACATTTTCCCATTTATATCTCCAGCATTTGTCACAAAGCTTGACATAGAGTAAGCACTTTAAAAATGTTGTTATTGTTGTTGTGTGTTTTTCATTTAGTCATTCAAGACAGGCACACCTAAAATATTGTTGGCACATCTGTGATATAATCTGATCATTATGGAAAACAACTCGGAATCATGCTAAGAAAGTGATCAAAATGTCCATACCCTTTGACTCATATTTTCCACTGCCAGATAAATACCCCAAGAGAGTTTTTAAAAACCCAGAAAAACAAAGAAAGATCCCATATATATCAAACTATTTATAGAAGCACTTTTTTTCATAGCAGAAAAGACCTGGAAACCAAGTAGCTGTCCATTGACTATAGAATGACAATACACATTGTTGTACACAAATATAGTAGGTTGTTACTGAGCCATAAGAAATGATGAATAATAATAACATAGGAAGGCATGGAAATATTCATATGAACTGATATAAAGGAAAGTAAGCAGAACTAGAAAATCAATATATACAAAAGCTATGGAAACAACAAAACAAAACTGATTGCCACATAACTATTACTACTAAGCTTATCTCTGAAGAGAGGGAAAATACCTTCTTTCCTTTACTGAAAAGGAGAAGGAATATGGGTGTGGAACATTGCATTTGTTATTAGACTTATGTTGATTGTCTTTACTGAACTGCTTTTTTCCCCTTTCTTTTTTTTAAAAAATTCTTTGTTAAAAAGGATGACTTTTTGGGTAGGAGAAGAATGTGAGATATATTTGAAAATGAAGATGATGTAAAAATCAAATGTAATTTTTAAAAAGAAAATCCATCTTATGAATAATTTTTTTTCAAAATACTGAAAATGAATAAATAAGTAAAAGCATGAAAGGCTGTCCTGGGGAAGGGAAATGAGGAGCTTGTCTTTGTAGCTCCAGAGGATAGAACTAGAACAAATATGGGGAAAAATTAGAGGGAAAATTAGGAGACTTTAGTTCAAGATGACAATTTGAACCATCCAACAATAAAATAACCTGTTTCAAAAGTAGTGAAATTTCATTTCATTAGGAGTGTTTAAGTCAAACTGAGGTTCCGTGTCAGGGATACTGTAGAGGGGATTTCTGAATGGGGTGGGGGGAGGTGTAGATGGTCTCAAAGACCTGGCCACCTCTAAGATCCATTGGTTGTCCTTCTCTCCCTCAAACTTGCTGAGTTTCTGAGTATAAGAACACCAGACTTGGAATCAGGAGGCCTGGCTTTAAGCATCCTAGCTCTGATGCTTACTAGCTGCAGGATCTTTGGCTAGGTTCCTGGGCTCCCCAAACTTATGTTCCTCCTCTGTAGAGGTGGGGGAGGATTATAATCATTGCATTGCCTACCCCACAGATATAAGGAAAATATTTTGTAAACCTTAAAGGACTATAGAAATGTGAGCTGCTATTGTTGTAACTATTATTACAAGCATTAAGTATTGATTGATTGATTGGATGGACGAATCAATGAATGAATGGAATTTTAGTGACACAGATATACAGGACAGCTACTTAGCATTCCAGTGTGTGTGTGTCTATCTAGCTATCTATAAATCTATCTATGTGTATATGTATATGTGTATATATACATACATATACTTATATGTATACACATATGTGTATATGTGCATGTGCATGTATATGTGTATATATACATACATATATATGCATTACACACACACACACACACACATCTTGTCTTCTGGTTGATTTATTCTCCAAACATATTTCTCATAATAGTCACAGGCTTAGTCCCCAGTCCTTTAGTCAGACATACACAGAGAAGAAAACCTCTACTGCTCCCAGAATTTAGCCTTCCCTACCTGGAAGGCAGCTCTGGGACAAGCAGAGACTCCCAGGGCAGAGTGGTGCTCAGAATCCAAGCAACACTGGGTGTTCCTTTAGAGTCTATTTGTGGCTTTTCCTTTCAACTTAAAGTAGTAAGACATTCAACCGCCATGCTCATTTAACCCTTGTGTAAACTGTCTGCTTGAATATCATCATAATTACCCTTTTCAGGGATCCAGGATTTTGTGAGATTCAAACAATGTCTGTGGAGTGCTTTGAAATCCTTCAATGAAAGGCCAAGGGTTATTACCACTGACAAGATCCCAATGAACATTTGCCAGTTATGGCTTTCTCAGAGCCAGTATGTCTGTTATTAGTAATTTGGGGGCTTGGCATCGAAGCCTGGGAAGTTTTTTAATGGCTTGTTTTCAACCCCAGAAATAGATTTTGAAGTTTTTATTTATTTATTTTTAAAAGAAAAGTTTGTTTTCTATTCTCTTTCTGTACAAATGGGTCTCCTCAGGGGAGAACTCAGGTTCCCTGAATAGGGTTAAAAGGGCAGAAAGTCCAGCGCCTTGTTGCCTTCAATAACATATTCCCAACTCCTTGTTCTAGGGATAGTTCTTACAGGCCTTCTCTAGTTGGGGACTCGGTTGTATAACAGGTAACACTGGTGCAGTTGGCTAGGTAACTGAGGTAAAACTAAGCTGGGATGACTAGAGCTTGAATTAGAGGGTACTAATATCACTATAGAGAGCTTCCTTTTCCTAGGACTTCCCTGCCTGCCTCCCCATCCCTGCCTCATAGCGGCCAGTCTTTCAGAAACATAGGAACTCCATGGTGTTTCAAGGAGTACTTCCTCTCTCTGGCAATCCCAACCCAGACAAGCTCTTCCCAATCCTAGCTTCTCTTCCTTTTTGCCCCAGATATAAAAGCTCCTCATTATGATTGCTGGGAAACACTTCCGGGGTCACCTAGAACAGATGATGACTTCCAAAAGAGTACTAACACCTAAGAGGGATGGCTGGGAGCCTTCTCCCCAGAGAAATATTTTCAAAATATTTGTTATTGGTACAAGCTAGTTCATTTCTAAGCCAAAACAAAATTGCTTTTCAGGACTGTCTTTATGAGCCAAGAATAAAAGGATTCCTGCCAGGGAAACCTGGGTGGTATCCAGAGAGAAGACAGTGAAGAATATATGAAATCAGATGTGATTATGTTGGAAGCACTTTGCTGGGACAGTTGGGTATTGAAGACTTATTTTAAATAAAGTTTTGACATTGCTTTTTAAAGCCTCCTCTGGCTATTGCCTAGATGAGAATCTAGTCCAGTTAATTCATTTTAAAGATTAAAGAAACTGAGGCTGAGAAAGAGGAAGTCACTTGTCTGAGGTCACTTAGGAAGCAAGTAGCCACACTAGAATTTGAACCCATCTTGTCTGACTCTCAACCCATCAGCTGCTGAATGTTTGCTCTGCATTTTCTTAATCTCTTTTCTTAATTTCCCTCTTTGGTCCCATTTGCCTCTCCTTCTATTCATTTTTTTTTCTTTTCCTGTCAGTTGTTTTCTTACTCATTTTTTTTCCTTCTCCCAGTTTCACATGAAGGAAGCAGTGACTACCATGTTTGCTCATTCTGGACCCCACTTGAGTGGGGTGTACTCACATCTCACTGGTAACAGCTTACTTCTCCATATGTCTTTCAATGATACCCCCTGCCTTTCCCACCTCTCCATTCATAGCCAGACACCCAATGACAACCATCCATCATGTTCTAACTACTCTATGGCCAAAAGGAAGGAGAAGTTGATTGGAGCTACTCCCTTCTTCCAATGATTAGAGGAAGTGTCAGTAGACATAATTAGAGTAAGTAAATCCAATCCCTGACTTCAAAAGAATTCTATATATTCTTCTGTTTGTCCCTTTCTTAGCTACTTCTAATTAGTGTATTCATAGGTGCTAAAGAGATACTTGGGGCAGTGGTGATGCAGGGCCTGGAGGCAGGAAGACTTAAAATCTGGCCTCAGATACTTACTAAGCTATATGACCCTGGGCAAGTCACCTAACCCTATTGGCCTCAGTTTCCTCATTTGTGAAATGAGCTGGAGAAGGAAGTGGCAAGCCATTTCAAGAATCTTCGCCAAGAAAACACCAAATGGAGTCACAAAGAGCTGGCCACAACTGAACTGACTGAACAACAACAACAAAGAGTTTCTTGTCCTAGATTAGTGCATTATTAAGAGGCTCTATCTGCTTTTATTACTCTCAGGCTAAAACCCCACAGCCCCTCACCTTTGTGGGTCTTCCAGAACCGGTCTGTTAGCTGGGTATAGCCATTTGTTTGGGCTGCAACTATGTGTGTAGTTTCATTTCCTTTAATCAGGGCAAAGTGGAAATGCAAGATGGCAGTTAGGCAGGGTTTACAGATCTTTTACCCTTCTTCTGTGAGTGAGTATACCCACTAAATCAGTTTTATGCCATCAATGGGAAGCTGCCTCAAGTAGAATATTGAAGGCTGGGCAGCTTTTGAGTCAAGAAGGCTTGGCTAAATCCCTCCCTCTGACACGTATTAGCTTGTGAGCATGGCTAAGTCATTTAACTTATTAAATCTCTTCCCCCCTCCCCCAATTCCCAATCCCAACACTGTAAGTTAAAAAAGATTTACTGATAGGCTTTGGTGAAAGGAGTTTCCCAACTAGGAGGGGTCCAACACACAAGACACAGATCTGCACCAAAATAAATATAAACATATATACATACATACATGTGTGTATATACATGCATATACCATATATATACTATATACACATATATACTATATATACATATGTGTACATGTGTGTGTCTATATATATACGTATATATAGACACACACATATTACTATCAACAAACTCTGTAGTTACATCAACTTAGTGTGAAGTTTTGTCTCTGTTCCTTCACATGCCAGACCTGGCTAGATGGATGACTATAAAAGTCCACATAGGAGATACCATCATATTTTGTGGCTTATAAAGGTCACAGAAGTTGAGACAGCTGTACTGTTGCCATTATTGTGATCCTATTGCAAAAACAAAAACACAAACAAACCACAACACTGAGTTTGGAGCCAGAGGATCTGAATTCCTGTCCTAACTCTACTACTCCTTACAGTCTGAGTCACTCCATGCTCTAGGCCTCAGTTTCCTTCTGAGTAAGGAAGTTGGACAAAGGGGACTTCTCAAGTCCCTTCCATTTCAAGATCCTCTGCTTGCGATCCTGGTATAGGTTCAGGCAGGTTGGATATGCAGGAGTGAGTTGCGTAAGAAGGTTGAGCTTTCCTGAGCCTCCCTTTTTCTCCCCCTGCAAATCATAGCCAGAAGTAAAAGCATTTTCTCTTTCCTTTGAACTCTCCAAGTGTTTTGTTAGTACCCCTCTTAAGACGTTTCAGCCACCTACTTTTTATTCTTTTTCTATGCATTCATGTAGGACATCCCTTCCTAGTGACTGTGAGGTCTGTGAGTACAGGACCAACCTTACATTCATCTTTGCAGGGCCCTCTGCTCAGAATTGTATGGCAAAGAATCTAGTGGTTCAATAAATGATTATGGAATGAGTGGATATATGCCATAGAAACATACAAATGTGAATATTTGATGGAAATCTTTTCCCCAAACCCAAGGTGTGCTGCTGGAGGGTAATGAGCCCAACTTTCTCTCTCTTTTTGGCAAATCTTGCATATGCTTACCTTTCAGACATTAAGAAGCACTTGGAACACATCTGAAAGGCAATGTGGAATAATGGAGAGGCCTGAAGTTGGATCCTGTCTTTGACACAAAGCTGGACACACTATGTGACCTTGGGGAAGTTATTTAACCTCTCAGCCTCAGTTTCTTCATCTATAAAATGGGGATAAAAATCTCCCACCTCACAAGGTTATTATGAGGATCAAAAGGGATGATGTATATAAAGCATTTGAAGACCTTAAGGAGTTGCAGAAAGTACAGTCATTAATTATCATTTTTAACAGTGGGAGGGAATAAGTATCATGATTTCAGTACTGTATTCATGGCTGCTAATAGGCCAGTAACTTTTAGAGGTGTCATTTATTATCTGGCTTCAGGCACATCAAATTTCTCTGGGTCTCAGTTTTGTCATCTGCAAAAGTAGAAAGGTCCCTTCCAACTCCAAATTCTGTGATTCAGCAAATGACAATTTGTTGAACTGAAATATTGATATTAATAACTCACATTTACACAATACTTTAAGATTTACAAAGCTGTTTTCTAGCAAACACTTACAAGATTCTCACTAGGTGGTCAGGCCCAGGCTCAGGATTAGTTGGAGATGGACTATGTCTACATGGCCCAGACTGATGTGGGTGTTGCACAACTATCTGGTAAATTAAACCCAGGCAACGTAGTCAGTCCAGGACAAACCAGTTCATCCAGTGGCTATTTGTCCAACCTCAGGGCTACAAGTTTATGGAAATGCCTTTCTTGCATGTTTTCCCTGTTGACCTCAGTTGCTTCTCTCTCTGGCCTTAGAACGGTCACCAAGAAACCAGTTTTCTTATTAAAAAGTCACTGAGTAATGAGACATAGACAGTTCTTTATAACAAAATGGATAGGCCATTGTATTGTGGCTAATAGTGAATGCCTACCATTAGGTAGGTAGCCCAAGGATACTTAACATTTTTTGTGTATCATGGTGAAGCCTATAGGAAAAAATGTTTTTAAATGCATAAAATAAAATATACAGGATTACAAGGGAAAGGTGGAAACAAGAGTTTATTAAGTGCCTTCCATGTGGTAGACACTGTACTAAGTGCTTTACAAATATTGTCTCATTTGTATATGATCCTGAGAGATAAGTGCCATAATTATGCCCATTTTAGGGTTGAAGAAACTGAGGCAAAGCACAGTTGAGTGACTTGCCCAGGATCACACAGCCAGTAAGTATCTGAGGTCACATTCAGACTCAGGCCTGACTCCAGGCCCAGCATTCTTTCTACTATGCCACCTAGCAGCCTCCAGGCATCTAATTATATTGAAATGCCATTATCAAAATATATCATTTTTTTCAAAGTTCATGAACTTTTGGTTAAGAACCTCTGAGTTAGTCATGTGCCCTGGGTACAAATGTTGGCTCTCCACTTCTTAGCTATCTGATCTTAAACAAGTCATTTATCCTTTGTGAACCTCCAATTCTTCATCTGTGATCAGGGGTAAGGCTAGCTGCTCTACCTGCATCAGAGGAAAGTCTATTGTGAGAGAAGGACAAGGGGGGTGGGGTGGAGTTAATTGTTTCTGTTGTCATTTTTCTGGTTGTTTCTACACCCTCTTTATAGACCACTGCATACTTCACCCATCTCCATCCAGTTTACGGTTAGTCAAGACTTCACCACAGAGAGAGCGGCTACAGCTGTGGGAAGCATGTGGTTCTCCCTCTGCATGCTGCTTCCCGTCAAAACACAACGGAGCCAAAAATTAAAACATGCTACTGGCATATTTGCAAGATCACAATGAGGTCCATTCTTACCAGTTTCATGACATTTTACAAATCTTTCCATTTGTATGAAAATTTCCTCTGAATTTTGCAGGATTATTATTGCTTCTCGTAATTACTTTATGTGGGAAGATTTGCCAAATCCATGGTACTCTTAATACCCAGATGTAAGGCATTAGCCATCTCTATGTGTGTGTGTGTGTGTGTGCGTGCGTGCGCGTGTGTGAGTGAATGTGTGTGTGTGGTGGGAATGAGACAGACAACACCAGACAATTAGGTCATTTTCACAAATAGTAGGAAGAGGACTGGATTCAGAGTCAAAAGACCAAAGTATTAAATAAAATACTGATTCTCAGTAGCTGTGTCACTGTGGCCAAATCACTAAACCTTTCTAGGCCTTAATTTCCTCATCTGTTGAATGCTCCCCCCTTCCGGAGGTTGCTATGATGAAAGTTCTCTGAAAGCCATGAAGCCCTAGTAAAAGGGTATTACTACTTCTTCATCACTAGGACTGCAATTCACAGCAGCCCCAGGCACAGAGGGGATACTAATTGTCCTAGGATCATCTCAAGTGTGGTAAATGTGCCTAGGTGGGCCCAGTGAAAAATGCCACCAATTGTTCCCGATTGTTGGAAGGGGTGGGTGCCTTCCTTTACAAATTTTGTGTAACAGATCATTATTCTAGAATGTGGTTTCTGAAGTAAGCCAGCTAACATTGCACATTTATCAAGCATGCTTTAGAAACCAGAGAAGGAAACATTTTCTTTGGGACACTAATTGGAAGGTCCTGATTTTATTCACTATTGGCACTATGGAGAGAGAGCACTAGATAGGAGCCAGAATACCTAGGTTCAAATTGGCGTTGCTACTTACTATCTATGTGCCTCAGCTTCCTTACATATATATATATATATATATATATATATATATATATATATATATATATATATATATACACACACACAGACAGACAGACATACACACACACACACACACACACACACAGACACACACACACACATATATAAAAGGGGTTGGCCTAAATAAATTTTTTTCCTTCACTTCCTGGTAGATTTATTTTATTTTTAAATTTAGTATTTTATTTTTCCCCAATTACATGTAAAAACAATTTTAACGTTCTTTTTTTTTCAAATTTTAAATTCCAGTTTTCTCCCTCCCTTCCTCCTTTTCCCCTTCATTGAGAAGGCAAGCAATTCAACGTGGATTATACATGTGTAGTCATGCTTACATTTCCATGTAAGTCATGCCGTGAAAGAAAACACAGACAAAAAAGAAAAACCCTGAAAAAATAAAGAAAGTAAAGAAGAAGTATCTTCGACCTGCATTCAGGATCCATCAGTTCTTTCTCTGGAGATGGATAGCACCTTTCATCATAAGTTTTTCAGAATTGTCTTGGATCATTGTATTTGGACTAGATAATTTTCAAGATTTTTTTTCTTTCAGCTGTAAAATCGTATGGTTCTGTGACTATAAGGCAGAAGAAGTTCGAAGGAGGGAGGAATCTTTTTGGTCTTAGGAATTTCTCCCAGAGGAGAGAGGGCTTGAAATGATTCTGGAGTATGGGAAAGATTCAAAGAGGGAAAGACTTGGGGGAGGTTATTCTAGACCAGGAATTCTTAGCCTTTTGTGGGTCATGAATCCCTTAGGCCCTCTGATGAAGCCTATGGATCCATTCTCAGAATGCTTCGAAATGTGTAAAATAAAATATGTAGGATTATAAAGGAAACCAATTATATTGAAATATAGTTATAGAAAAAAAAAATAAGTTCATGGACCCCAGATAAATAATCCCTATAATTTAGATAACGGTATATGAAGATTTGAGACCTCTGAACACGAAGGTTTTAGGAGCCTTTTGTGGTAGTTTGCGTTTTTTTTTAAATTGTTGAATATATGAATCTATGATTTCCTCAATGTGGGGTATCACTAGATTTAATTTGTCTATGCCTTGGCTAATTCCTAATGGGTTACTAAGGGTTACTAATTCCTAAGGGTTACTAAGAATGACCTCAGTTAGTGGGATTGCAAAGCTGCATCTTTTGACTTACCTACCTAGCTAGTTAATGTCAGGGGTGAGATCTGAACCAAAGTCTTCATGAATCCAAGTCTAGAATGTTATTATCCATTTACCACAAATCTGCTTCTGGTCTCAGCTCTGTGGTGGGGTGGGAAAGGAGAATGGAGCTAGCACTAAGGGTACGGCCCAACTGTCTTGGTGGCCCTCAGACTATAAAAAGGAGAATTCATTGGCCCAGCCTAATCTCTAATTTTGGGTCCCATGAGAGCCCCCAGGCATGGGTCTAGAAGGTTATTGGATAATCCAATATTGAATCCTGATGTCCTCATCAAAGAGGGTAGAGCATAATGGCAGTCATATGATGATGGGTGTGGGGATAAGGAGAAGGCCAATCTGGCTAGGGCAGAGGGTGCCTGTTGAAGAGCACAATAGTGGGGTGGATTTTAGAAAGGGCTTGGATGCCAAAGTGCATTTAGATTTGATTCATAAGCCAATGCGTAAACTGGGTCTGTGGATAGACGTTTACTTAGAGCATATTAGGACCTTACGTAGAGTTAGAAGTCATGTTAGAGGCCATACAGTTTACTTTCTTCCCTCATTTTACAGATGAGGAAATCGAGGGAGGTTAAGTGACTTACCAAGCTCACACAGGTAGCCAGGATTCCAGGTTCACTGACCATAAATTCAGGGTTCTTTTTATTCACCACACTGATGTACATGGGATGGATTAGACAGAGGATATTGGAGGCAGGGAGATCAGTTTGGAGGCTAATATTGTGAGCCATACTCTTTCTAGGTCGTTTAATATAGATGATGGCTTGTTTAGAAGAAGCTCAGAAAAGCAAGCAGCATGAGAGGATTAATGCAATTCAATAAATGAAATTCAATTTAATTTAAGAAACAATGTATTAGGCCCCTACTACATACAACCCCTACTGGTGTTAGGCATGTGTGATAGAAAGATAAATGGTACCTAAACTCTGCATCCAAGGAGCTTACCATTGAATGGGAATGGGATAGATTGGAGCAGTTAATTAGGCTACAAGGAAGAATATTAGGAATACAGAATAGGGAGTGGAAAAGAGGTTTCTCTCAGCTAGGGTTGAGAGACTAATTAGTGAAGATTTCATGAAGCAGATAACATCTGAATTATATTTTGGAGGGAAGGAAGTATAAGGTATAGTAAGAGAGGACATGAGCTTGGGAGTGGGTATGCCATATGGTTACTTAGAAAGAGAACCAACACTTACAGGAGTGTTCCTGCAAAGCCCTGGGAGGATACAGGGATGTGAAAGCTGGTGAAAGCCAATTGTGTTTTTCAATGTGAGCTTTTGCACCTAGAAAATTAGCAAATGTTACCCATCAGACCTTGATTTGTTGTTTTGTTGATTGCCTAGACTTAAGAAAGTGATGGAGAAAATATTAATAATGTAGATTAAACTTTTAAAAATGTATCATGTCTAAAGTCTCCCCCTCCCACCAGAGAGCTGGTTGTTAAACATTTACGAGGACGCATGCCTGGATGGATGAAAGTGGACAAAGCAGGACAAAGATCCTTTAGATATAAAATTCCTCCAGTACCTGGGAAGGAGGGAAGGAGGGCTAAAGCTGGTATCGGGAACTTTGGCCTTTATTATCGCTGCCCCCAAGGGCACATGGTGTTAGCTGGTGCAAGCCTGACTCCCCATCTGTAGGACTTGGTTTGGACACTGAGGGCCAGGATATGCTTGCAACCTCTCCTGGCTTTCATGCTGGTTCTCTCTGTGCCTTTCGGGATGGTGGGTCCCCAGATTCTGTTAGGTGACTGTATATATGATCTGGTCCCCATACTCTGGGGTCAAGGATGTTGCTAACCTGAAAAAAGAAAATCATCTGCATGGAAAGTGGTTTTCCATCTAGTGCCCAAGTTGACAGTTTGGGAACTGGGTGTGATTTCTTCCTGGAAGTCCTCGTTAGGGATTTCTGGCTTGTCCAGGGCTTGTCAACAAGTTCCCAGAGACTTTCCTTTCCCCTGCAGACCAGCCTTGGAGCTGTGTCATCCCGGCTCTTCACTGCAGCCAGATGAATTCGGATGCCTCCCAGTCTCGGGGACTGGGGCCGGAGCTGTCTGCAGGGACAGTCGCCGCCCGGCCATTCCTCCCCCTGCGGAGGCCGGGCTCCGGGCCATGGGCTGGAGCAGCGCCAACAGCAGTCATTCTCCTGCTGCCCGAAGCTGGGTCAGCCTCTTGCCTGCAGCAAGAAGCCGGGGAGCTCCAGAGGCCGCACCCCACCAAGCTTACGCAGGGCGGCCTCTCCCTGGCTGCACAGGTTCAGACAGAGGCCTGGGCAGACGGCTGGGCTGTGCCCGGGTCAGCGGGGGCAGCTCAGGGAGCTCAGTCTGCCTCCCCACCCCAGGTTTCCACGTTTGTTCCGAGCCTGGCGTGTCTGTAGGGAAAACCTGTTGGGTAACCTTTGGTTTGTTCCCTTGAAATGTTGGGTCCTATAATCAGGGCGGCGAAGATGGGTGCAGGCGCAGAGGGAGATCTTCATTGGATTTGACATTTACTTGAATGCATGCCAAACAATGGTTTGTGTTTCTGAAAGAGACTTTTTATCTTGGGGATCCAGCTTGCTTGGATGGGGGAGGAGGACCTGGTCCTGCCTGAGGGCGCTGCTGGCTGACACTCATAATACCTCGGCAAAAAGAGGAGAAGGAGGAGGAGGGGGAGGGAAAGGAGTGGCAGGAGGAGGTGACAGTGGTGGTAGAGGCAGCTTCAGGTTCTATAGACCTATGTTGCCTTCTATTGGCCTAAGTGCTTTACTCTTTGGTCTGGCAGGCCTGACGCCGGAGACATCTGGATTCCGTGGTAAAAGCAGTGACTTTGAAGTCAGAAACCTGGGTTCAAGTCCCACTTCTGCCATTTCCTATGTGTGTAACCACTAGGCCTCTGTGTGTAATCACTAGGCCTCAGTTTTCTTATCTGTAAAATGGGAAGGAAAGCAGAGACCAAATGGCCATTAAGGTCCATTCCAGATCTGAGTCTATGATCCTGTGAAACTTGGCACAGATTGTTATTACTGTCCTTCAGAGACATTTCCTTGGTAGCATGGGAGGTACTGTAGTTAAGACTCTTACAAATCCTTGCTGGGAGTATATATTGTAATTTTTAGCTGTTGTTCATTCATTTATCAGTTACCTGACTCTTCGTGACACCTCTTGGGGTTTGTTTGTTTTTTTGGCAGAGATACTGGAGAGGTTCCCCATTTCCTTCTCCAGCTCATTTTACAGATGAGTAAACTGAGGCAAACAGGATTAAGTGACTTGGCAGGATCACAGAGCTAGTAAAGTATCTATGGTAGGATTTGAACTCAGGCCTTCATGACTCCCAGCCTAGGGTTCTATTTACTTAGCAGCTTTCTGCTTATCTCTCTTGTTTATTTCACCATAATGCACTTCCAATTCTGATGTCCTATGAGTCTGAGAATCCTGGCTCCCACTTGCTGTTCTTTCTTTAGGAGACTGGACTTTCTTCATCAAAGAGGTGGGGCATGAAGGCTTTTCCCCAACGGAGGCAGCATGATACAAGAGATATATTTCACAAAGCGGAAAGACTAATGACTCTGGAGTCAGAAGTCCTGGATTCAAATACCGCCTCTGACATTTTCCACTTGTGTAACATTCAACAAATCATTTCACCTCCCTGACTCTCGGTTTCCTCATTTGTAAAATGTCGGACTTGGACTAGATTGCCTCTAATGTCCCAGCCAGGTGGAAATCTTTGTTGCTCTGATGTACCCCTCCTGCTCCTGGAGGTGGCCATGTGACCCTGATAGCCCCTTTCTCCTGTTCTCCTGTTCTTTGCAATGGTAGTGCCAAGGTGAGATCCAAGTTTCATTTCTCCATGGTTTTCTCAGCAGCACCTGCTTTTGGGCAGACCTCTCCAGGTACAAGAAGTAGGACCTTACTGATGCCTGCAAAACATTCCTTTTGATTGGAAGAATCAGGCTATTCCCCGTGGCCTGTCTATTCTAAATACCATGAAGTTGAAAGGGAAATCTGATAGACTGATAGCATCAAAAGACTTAGAGCTTGATCGAAGGGGACCTTTGAGATCAATTAGCCTAAACAACTTATTTTTTCAGATGAAGAAACTTAGGCTTAGAGGATCTGTGTGGCTTTCTTAAAGTTGCATCAGTCTAAATAGCAGAACAGAGTAGGAACTCAGGTCCTTGGACTTTAGATCTTTTAGCTGGCTCCATTTTGGTATGACAGTGCTATGGAAGCCATGGGGCTGTTCACTGGGTTGGTTTCAGGCTGACTCAGGATTTTCCTTGCCATGCCCCAGCTCTTCACCCTGAATCTTGCTGCTGCCCCAGAATTCACACTACTAGAAGTATCCTATAACCCTGATTTTTTTTTCCTCTGATTGGATGGCTCTTCTTAGACCTCCATTTAAGGAGGGTACCCATGCCAACGTTGTCTCATTCCTCTCTAGACCACCCTCCAGAGCTCTGGATCTATTTATCTTCCCCTTTTCCAGAATCCATTTCTTCCCCTGTTAGAATATAAGCTCCATGAGGGCAGGGACTATCTTTCTACTTTCATTTGTATTCCTAATCCTTTAAGCAGTGGCTGGCCCAAAGAAAGAGATTAATAAATGCTTGGTGGTGGTGGTGGTGTTAGGTGGGCTAGCATGTACCTTTTATAGAAGGTTATTGGATTTGGGGCAAGACTTCTGTTCCCTGGCCCCCGAAGTGTCCCCACTCTAGCTATGTCCAAGGACGGGATGTGCTGGCAGAGCAGATTGAATTTCATCTTAATCTTGATTAATTGACGATGGAGACTGAGCTCAGCTAGTGTGGAGTCAGAAGCTGTGAGAGTGTCAGACAGACAGACAGACCCTGAAATGGAAGCATTTTCACTCCCTAACGAGATCTAATTGAGGTCTAAATTGGAGCAGATAATCTGCTTAAATAAACTGCCAAGAAAGGAAACAGCTGCTAGAATATTATACTTCTGTGGATCCAACTCTAGTTACAGAAGAGAATATTATAAAATGAAAGCTTGAAACAACACTCTGTGTGTGGCAGTTAAGGGCAGCCAGGGGGGGCAGGTAAAACAAGCAAGAAGTTTTCTGTTTTCTGAGGTTTTAGTCTGGGGAGTTACAAAGCCAGCTCATAATAATTCACATTTACCACTTTAAGGTTT
This sequence comes from Trichosurus vulpecula, assembly GCF_011100635.1. Classification (NCBI taxonomy): domain Eukaryota; kingdom Metazoa; phylum Chordata; class Mammalia; order Diprotodontia; family Phalangeridae; genus Trichosurus; species Trichosurus vulpecula. Next base: position 107,519,756 of record NC_050575.1, read on the forward strand.
GCAGAATGCTTTCCTCACAATAACCCTGTGAGGTAGGTACTGTAGTTATTCTTACCCCTGTTTTCCAGAAAAAAAAAAAAAGAAACCGCTGGTCAGAAAGAAGCAATGACCTACCATTTGCACATAACCAGAAGGCATTTAGGGCAGCGAGGTGGCACAGTGGATAGAGCACTGGGCCTGGAGTTAGGTAGACTCGTGTTCCTGACTTCAAATCTGGCCTCAGACACTTAGTAGCTGTATGACCCTGGGCAAGTCACTTCACCCTGTTTGCCTCAGTTTCCTCATCTGTCAAATGAACCAGAGAAGAAAATGGCAAATCATTCCAATATCTTTGCCAAGAAAACCCCAAATGGGAACACTCACAAAAAGTCAGACGTGACAAGAAAATGACTGAACAACAAAGATGCCATTTAAGGCAGGGTTGGAAGCAAGATCTCTTGGCCCTAACTCTAGCACCCTATGCACCAGGCCATGAGAACTCTAAAAATATCCCTGTGCTTATGGATTGTCCCTGTCCTTCTTTCCTGGGCAAGAAGAGTGAGAAAAACAAGAGGATGGAGAAAGTCTGAACAAGTTACACATCTTCTCTAGGACTCATTTTCTTCATTTGTAAAATGAAGGAATTCTATTAGATGATCTCTAAGATCTCTTACTAATCTGACATCCTAAATTCTATGGACTCATGTCCCCTCAAGCTCTGACCTAGGTTCTGTTCTCTAAGATTCCTCCAAACTCTTCTGTGTTCTAAAGGCCCTTCTAAACTCTGACCTTCCATGTCCTATGTTCCATGTTCCAAGATAGCTCCAAACTTGGGTATCCTTTATGTTCTGAGGTCCCTTCTAGATCTCATAGCCTTTAGACTATGAGATATAGGAGACAGGACTATATTCTAGAGTCCTATTTTCCTATTAATTAATTCTTAAAGAGTGATTTGTTCTTATGAACTCACTTTGGAAATAATTTCCTTTTCCAGAACCCACCTTGGAGTTGAATCTGTGTTGCTTAAAATTGTTCTTCTGACTAGGGGAATATTTAGGAGCACCCAGACCTAGGCAAGGCAGGCTATTTTAAGGAAGCTGTAACATTGCCTTAAGCTCACGAGCATTCCCGAGTTCGTTTGGCAGTGGCCTAGTTGCACAACCAGGCCGTAGACAATATTTGGCTCCAGTAACTTTAAAACAACAGTCACCTGAGTTGTTTGACATGACAAGATGGGGTAGCTGCTTTCTAACATCACCACACCTGGGGTGTGGACTGAGACCTGAGTCTGAAGTCTGCACATCTTTATCCACGTTGGGGTGTGGTGGTGTCAAGCACTCTGTTACCTTTTGGGAGAACCTGGCTGTGAATCAAATTATTTTGCACAAGCGTTGTGTTTCTTTTCCAAGATCCTGACAACTTGGCAAACCTTTTAATAAAGAAGCTAAGCCATGGCCCACCATTTTATAGATGGGATTGAGCATTTATTAAATACCTACCATGTTGCCAGGCCCTTTGCTAAGCTCTTTACAAGTATTATGTCATTTGATTCTTACAACAACACTGAAAGGTCAGTATTATTATCCCTATTTTACAGTTGAGGAAACTGAGGCAAACAGAATTTAAGTGACTTGCCTGGGGTCACATAGATAGTAAGTGTCTGAGGTCACATTTGAACTCAGGCCTTCCTGACTCCAGATTCAACTCTTTTATCCACTGGACCACCATGGTCTAGATAAGTTCCATGAGCACAGGGACTATGTCTCATTTCAACTTTGTACCTCTCTCAAAACACCATATATAGCAGGCATTTAACTAAACACTTAATGAATGCTTGTTGAATGAATGAATGAATGGTAAGGCTGATCTGAGCCAGGCCTAACTTAGACTCTCAGATTCATACAACTCAGCAGTTTAGACTTGAGATTAGAATGAAATGTGATACTCATAGACCATCTAACAACAAAAAAGAAATTTTAGCAATACCATGGAAAGGGTAGCCTGCAAAGATACAATGGTGATTCAGCTGGGAACAGATCCACTTGCTTAAGCATTCACCATGGGGACTGGTAAGAAGTGTATACTAGACCTGAGGAACGAATGATTCCTCATGTGACCGACTTTTGTATTTAGATGACTGGGAATCCACCTCAATGGCTCAAGCCTTGGTGCCTTTGACCAGTGGCTAAATTACTGAGAACCCCACCAAAAAACTTCTGTTTATGCGAGTTATATCTATCTATCTATCTATCTATCTATCTATCTATCTATCTACCTATCTATCTATCTATCTATCTATCTATCTATCTATCTATCATCTTTTTATCTATTTTTACCACAGTAGAAATTAAAATGTCTTGTTATCATTGTTAATATAGTTTTGACCTCATGGACCTCCTAATAAGGTCTCCACACTTTGAGAATTACTGCCCTAAACGAATCAAATCTTGAAAACATTTTTGTCACCTTTTAGGGGAAAATAAACCAAATCTATATGACAAAGGCATTAGGAGATGTTGGTCTTTCCACAGTAGGGTTAAATTTACCCCTTCCTCTCCACACTGGAACATACACAATCATTCTATTTTTTTTCTTTTTTAATAAGTATTTTAATATTATATTTTCCCCCAATTACATATAAAAACAATTTTAACATTCCTTTTTAAAACTTAGAGTTCCAAATTCTCTCCCTCCTTCCTTCTTCTCTCCCTCATTGAGAAGGCAATTAGATATAGATTACACATGTGTAGTCATGCAAAACATATTTTCATATTAGACATGATGTAAAAGAAAACATAGACCAAAAAACCCCCAAGAAAAATGAAGTAAAAAAAATAGTATGCTTTGATCTATCTTCAGACTCCATCCGTTCTTTCTCTGGGGATGGATGGCACTTTTCATCATAAGTACTTCAGAGTCGTCTTGGGTCATTGTATTGTTGAGAGTAGCTAAGACATTCACAGTTGATCCTTGTACAATGTTGCTATTACTGGGTACGATGCTCTCATTTCACTCATTTTACTTTGTGTCAGTTCATATAAGTCTTTCCAGGTTTTTCTGAGAGCATCCTGCTCATCATTTATTATAGCACAAATTCCATCATAATCATACACCACAACTTGTCCAGCCATTCCCCAGTTGATGGGCAATCCCTCCATTTCAAATTCTTTGCCACCAGAAAAAAGCTGCTATAAATATTTTCATACATGTAAGTCTTTTTCCTTTTCCTTTTTGCTTTTTTTTATCTCTTTTGGGATATAGACCTAGTAGTGGTATTGGCTAAGTCAAAGTGTATGCGTAGTTTTATAGCCCTTGGGGCATAGTTCCAAATTGCTCTACATAATGCTTGAATCAGTTCACAACTCCACCAACAGTGCATTAATGTCTCATTTTCCCTATATCCACCTTAAACATTTTTCATTTTCCTTTTCTGTCCTACTGGCCAATCTAATAGGTATGAGATGGTACCTCAGAATTGTTTTAATTTGCATTTCTCCAGTTAATAGACAGAAGCACTCTTTTAGATCATCTTTATTCCTCTTAAATAGAGTGAAGAGGATAGACTAGACCAGAACATCCAATTTCTGCTTCTGGAGGCAAAAAAGGCAGGTGGAAATGTTCCAGTAGTGGGTGGGCATGGGTTCCTGAGCACAGATCAGGGCTTATTCTATCATCTTCCTTGGGTCCCATATAAACTGTCTGCAGAGGCCTATTTGGTTTTTGTTTATTTGAAAATAAGCAGATCTCTAATGTCTGTCAATGTAGAAGCAGCTCAAACAGTATTGGGGAGCCAGAAAAATTAGGCAAGAGGTCACAATTATTTTCACGTGCTATCTGACTCCAGCTCGCTTCCCATTGTCTCCTGTACATTTCCCATCTAGAAAAGTGCCCTATGAGTAACTAATTTCTGTTTACTGATCTGTTCAGCAGTGGAGTTTGTTAGGGTTTAGCTGAAATAAAGGCTATGTACAAATGTCAAGTTTGATGGGCTCTGAACAATGCTAAGAATTCTCTGTAAATTTTGGCTGGTTGAATTAGCAGAGCTTTGGAGCCATCTGCCCCAGGCTCTAGACTGTGACTTTCCAGATTGATCATAGGCCTTTCAATTCCATTTAACAAATATTTACTGAGTGTCAACTGTGTGTAGAATATTCTATATTGTACCATTCCAAGAAACAATTCATAACATATCCAGTGCAGAAGAGATTTGTATTTCTAAAGCCCTGAAAGTCACAAGGCACAAAAAACCATGTTAATATCCCTAAATGGATCATTTCTGTTTGCTTTAGACTTTGTATGAAAAGTGAGGCCTCAGCTCAGAACTACTAGACCTTATCAGAAGAACAAAGATCATGAATATCTTTAAAAAATGTCATTGTAGCAATCCTAATCTCCTCAATAAGTTGTACAGTAATTCAAAAGAGATTGTCTTAGCTATCTAAACTAATAATACAAAGTGGATGAAAAATATATATCACCTGAATTATGATATATATTTGGAAGGGCTGAGCATTGGCTTAGCATAGCAGTATAAATATCTTACATAGGCATTGGAAGATGGACAATGAGCTGGATACAGGAGGATGAAATCAGGCTGAATCACATCTGGAAAATTGCAGAAGGCTGACTTTTTAATAATTCTAAGCTGTTCCTTGAGCAAAAGCCCATCTTTTTAATATCACTGGTATCCTAGTGACTTTATATGATATTGAATCAGTGAATATCACAATTTCAGAAAAAGAGAATTGTAGATCACCTAAGGGGCAGAGGAAGATAATACAGTAGGTTCAATGGTGGTAAGTAAATTGTAACATAATACCAACCATTGTTTGTCCACAAGAAGTATCATAAAAAAATCATCAAGGACATGCTGGATTGAAAAGAGGAATGGAATAGTCATGGAGTGAGAGGGAAAGATGGTAGATAGTCCTGGCTTTCCCTATTTCTGTTGAGGGTACCACCATTCTTGAATCACCTAGGTTCACAACTTAGGAGTCATCTTTGACTCTTGACTTTAACTCATTCCTCATATCCAATCAATTGCCAAGTCTGGTCAATTCTTATCAACTAACCAGTCTTATTTTTAAGTACTTATATTTGCCATGGACTTTTTTTCTTGCCTTTTTTCTGCTCACACTATATCCATCCTAGACCAGGCCTTCACCATCATTCATCTGGACTCTTACAATGGTTTTCCCACTTTACCTGCATCATTTCCCTTCCCCCCACTCCAGTTCATTCCCTACTCAGCTGAGAAATTAATATTCCTAAGTTGCAGGTCTGATCATGTCACTTCTCTGCTACATAAGCTTTAGTTGCTTTCCATTGCTTATCAGATAAAAATAAAACTCCTTTGTTTGGCATTTAAATACCTTTGCAATCTGACTCCTGTCTCTCCAGGCTGACTATGAATTACCTTCTTTCACACACTCTGCATTTCTGCCAATCTGGTCTGCTTACTGTTGCCCACAGATGACACTCCAATTCCTGCTTTGGTTCCTTATCCCCTAGCCTATAATGTCTTCCTTCCTTTTTCTTTTCCTTGCTTCCTTCCCTCCTTCCTTCTTTCCTTCCCTTCTTCCCTCCTTCTTTCCTTCTTTTCTTCCCTACTTCCTTCCTTCATTCTCTCCTTCCTTCCTTCCCTCCTTTCCTTCCTTCCTTCCCTCCTTCCTTCCTATCTTCCTTTTTTTCTTCCTTCCTTCCTTCTTATCTTCCTTCCTTCCTTCCTTCTTTCCTTCCTTCCTTCCCTCCTTCCTTCCTATCTTCCTTTTTTTCTTCCTTCCTTCCTTCTTATCTTCCTTCCTTCCTTCCTTTCTTCTTTTCTCCCTTCCTTCCTTCATTCTTTCCTTCGTTCCTTCCTTCCTCCCTTCCTTCCTTCCCTTCTTCCTTCCTTCCCTTTCTTTGAACACCTGACCCTTTCAAGGATCAAGTCTTCAAGAAACCTTTCTTTATTTCCCAAATTGCTGATGGATCTGGGAAATTTTGATAAAAGAAGAGATGGTAAAGTGGGAGAACATTGACAGCCAACTGGACCACCCTTTGTGGCTGGATAGATAGCATCCAACACTGTTATCCACAACCGATGAGCCATGTGGGCCTGTGGTGCAGAACCTCTATTCCCTGCCCTCCCCTTTGAGTCCTCAATTTTCTCTTCTAGAGAATAGGGGGAGGGGAGTGATACATTAGATGTCATGTACATTGTGGACACTCAAGAAATATTTGTTGACTGAAGGAATGTCTTAGGTCTGTGATACATACAATACTTAGATGTTGTTTTACATGGACTCTCTTAGACAGTCAGGTTGTTGAGTCATACTGAGTCATGCACCTACAGAAAGCCTGAGGGGGTCAATAAGAAACAGCTGGGCCAGACAACACAGCTTCCACTGGAAAAATCAGAGGCCAGCCAGGGAGGAGGTTGGCCCTAGAAAAGAGGAAGAAAACTAGAGTGGGGAGGGGGGAGGTTAAGAGGGTTTGGCTTCCCAGGAAGGAAAAATAAAATGCAATAGGTAAATTCAAGAGAGCTGATTGAGCTATGGTGGTTTCTGGAAAAAAAGCAATAGTTTATTAACATGGTAACAAATGAAACTTGGCTTATCAGCTGATAATAAACTGAGAATTCAAGAAAAACCCTCTTTATGGAAATAATGGTAATAACATGGATAATAATGACAACCTGAAGATTACATGAGAGACAGCTTGGCATTAGACTGGTCTTAGAGTCAAGATGACCTGGGTTCAAGTGCTCCTCCTTACACATGTCAACTATATGATCAGGCCAAGTCACTTAATTGTTTAATGTCCCAGGTAACTCTCCCAAACATCACTTTATTAGCAGATTGCCAATCTGTATCAATGGAGAGAATTTCCACTCTTGGAATTCAATACACTGAAGAAACCACAGATCTAGCTCTCTTCCCCCCAAAGGGGAGGGTGGTTTATATAACGAAAAATTAAATTAAGAGATGGTGGCAGGGAAGTTGGGAGGAGAAGCTAGTTGGAGAGAAGAGGATGATTCATTTATTTTTGGATGAGTTGAGTTTGAGAAGACAGAAAATGGTCACAGCTGATTTTATATAGATTACTAATGTTCCTAGACCTTGAGCTGAGACAAGATATAAACCTAGCTTGCCTGACACCAACTCCAGTGAGCTTCACTATGTGAAGTTGTCACTGTCAGGGGCACCACAGCCCACTGTCTCGTTAGGGAACTAGATATCTTTGTAGTGACTTCCTGAGTCCCTTGGAGTTATGGGACCAGATTTCATTTCAGAATTAGAGCCAGTATCGTTATTTAGATAATGTTTAAGACTATGAGACAGGATCAAGGAGGGAGGGAGAGAGAGAGAGAGAGAGAGAGAGAGAGAGAGGGAGAGGGAGGGAGGGAGGGAGAGAAGGAGGACAGAGACAGAGACAGACAGACAGACAGACAGAGAGACAGACAGACACACACACACACACACACACACACACACACACACAGAATCAGATCAGAAAAGAAGATTTCCAGCCTCTGATATTTGCCTTGGACAAGTCATTTAATCTCTTTGGACTCCAGTTACTGCATCTGCTAAATGAGGGAATGGAGCAGACTTAACTCTTTGGCTTTAGTGACATTGTGGTGGGAAATAACCATAATTAGAAGGCAGAAGGATGAAAAGAAGCCTATAAAAGAAAGAGAAGAAGAGTAGCTGTGGGGGATGGGGAAAAAAGGAATTAAAAAAACACAAGAAAAGTTATTATTCTTGAGCAAATACACAGGCTTTGAGGGCTGAATGCCAGGCTCAGACCAAGATGGCCACCAACTTGAATTTTCCCAAAGTACATGTTTTCAGTGTCCTTTTGTTACTGTATGAAGGCATCTGCCTTCCTAGTTCATCATTTCTGGTAAGACTCTGGAGGAGCCAAAAAGCTTTCTTAGCTCTGAGGTCTGTTGGCTAAAAAGCCTTGCCCCTGGAGAGGGTTGCAATTGCCAAAGTCACTCCATCCCAAACCAGAGGAGAATTTCAGAGAATAAAGAAAATGATTTTACTGTGACTTAGCAATTAACTGGTTCATCTAGCAGGGACTTGATGTCCCCATGTGTAATTTGCATCCTGACTTTCTCACATTTTGTGATTCTATTGAAACAGGGTGTCATTGTGTTGGCTGAAGACCATCCCCTTGGTCCACAAGAGTGTGCTAAGTGACACACTGTCCCTTTTCAGGGTGGTCTGTGGTGGAGCAGCTTCATCTCAAGCAGGGCTGAGATGACAGGGCATTGAAACAAAAACATATTGTCTGCTCTGACTGGGGAGAGCCAAGCAGCTCAACTTTGGCACCAAACCTCATGGACTCGAGGCCAGGCTCAGGGAGCTCTGTAAGAAGATGGCATTCTTCTCTCTCCTTTGGGAATTAGCTGAGTATGATTTCTCTTCTGTTCCTCTCCTAACCTCTCTAGAGCAAGAAAACTGACAGTGGAGCCCAAGAGCTCCCAGTTTGGAACTGGCAGAAGGAGCTACACATTTATTTAAAGCCAATGAACCTCTTCCTAGGGGTGAGCTGCATGAAAATGCCCCCAAAGGCCTTAGGGCCTTCAGAGACTGGGAGGGTTAAGCTGATTAAAGCTTCCTGCCAAATCACAAAACCCAAAAAGATAGACTGTGGCCACCGATGGGGGTTTGAGATTAAACACTAAATTGAGCTGTCTCTGTGGTATTGTGGTTACCATATTTTTGGAAACTGGGTACTTTAAAAAATAACAACAATATTTCTATTTTCTCATGGCTAGGGCCTGTGGACTTCATTAGTTTTGTAGCATCTTTGCAGGAAAACAATTACCCCCAATGCCATCTGGCAAAGTTCTGAAAGTTAGAGATCACACACACACACACACACACACACACACACACACACACATCCATACATACACATGAGCATACCCACCCGTATACCCATACAGAATGATATGAGTCCACATTCATTTATATACATACACACTATCTACATATGCACATAACAATTATAGCTAACATTTATTTTAATTTCAGATTTGCAAAATGCACTTTATGCATTATCTCATTTAATCTTCAATGTGACCTTGTGAGGGTGGATTGGAGTAAGAAGAGAATTCAGGTAAGGAGGCTCATTAGGAGATTATTGCAATTAGCCCAGGCCAGATGTGATAAGGACCTGAGCTAATGTGGTGATTGTGGGAATGGGAGAAAGGAGAATATGTGAACGATTTTGCGTTGATAGAAAGTACAAGATTTGGCAACTGAATAGATACATAGGATGAGAGAGAGTAAAGGATTGAGGACAGACCTGGGAGACTGGAAGGATGGTGGTATCCTTGACTGTGCTTGAGGAAGCTGGTAAAAACAGTGGGTTTTGTGGGAAAGATAATAGATGCTTTGGACACGCTGAGTTTGAAATGCCTCTAGGATACCCTATTCAAAATGTCTAATGTACAGTTGGGGGTGTGGAACTGGAGCCCAATGAATACCAGAGAAGAGTCATCCTGTGCTTCTCTAAGGTGGTGAGATGGCAATGTGAAGCACCCATAATTGCCAGCTGTCTCTCAGCCACTCCCTCCAATGACAGGAGCTGGAAAACTTTGGATCATGGTTTCTGGACTTTAGATACTCAACTCCTGTCCTGGTCATAGGAACATAAACTCTTACTGCTAGAAGAGAACCAATCAATCAAGAAGTGTTTACTAAGTGTTTACTTTGTGCCAAGCACTGTGCTAAGTGCTAGGGATATAAAGAAAAGAAAAAAAACACTAAAAATAAAATAACAAAAATAGCCCCTGCCCTCAAGGAGCTGACATTCTAATGAGGGAAACAATATTTTAATAAATAAGCAGATACGTATAGAGGACAGGGAAGGTAACCTTAGAGGAGGAAATACTAGCAGCTCAAGACCCTAGAAAAATACTCCTGCAGAAGATGGCCTTTGGGGCTGATTTTTAAAGGAAGCCAAGGATTCTAAGAGGTGGGGGCTCTGAGAAAGGGGATGAGGAACAGTCATTGCAAAGGCACAGTTGAGAAATGGAATGTTGTGTGTCCCTAATGGCAAGTATGGCAGTAAGATATAACTTGAGAAATCTTCTAGTGCCTCTGGTCCTCATTAAAGACAAGGAAATTAAGACCTAGAAAGAGAAAGTCACTTACTCAAAATTGTGCAGGAAGAAATAGAATTAGAACTGGCATGGTCCCTCTTTCTGCTGCTTTGTGTTACTCTTAGGATGAGAACTCAGTAGTTCTTCTTGTAAGAACATCTGTGTAATAAAGAAAAGACTGGTTATCTCATCTAACTCCATAATGAGGAACTTCCCCAATTATTCCCTCCAATAAGACTCAGTCACCATCCCTGCTCCAAGAATCCAACCACATGACTCAAAGTAAAGGATTCCGTGTTTTTCTGAATGCATCCTCTTTGGACAGACAGCAATTCTAGGTGGCTCTGACTAAGAAGATTGACCGAAACTTTGGAACCAAGTCCAGAGTCCACAAGTCTTTACTGGATACCTACCATGACCCATCCCTGTGTTTGATGTGGGCTGAATAAAAGAGAGAAAGAAAACATAGCCCTTGGCCTCAAGGAGCTTGCAATAAAACACATGAAACCTCATGAGACCTTCAAGATTTTGTTCCAATATCTTTGGCACAAAAACAGTCTTCTAGGAGCCACCAATACTTGAGGATCATGTCCTGACTGTGTACTATCTATAGGCCCAAATGGTTTTTTGTCCCCTTCATGCTCCATGGCGCCACCTTGTGGGCAGTGGGAATTCATGTACCATTTGGAGTTGTCTCTCCTTCTATAAATTATGTGATTCCAAGTAGAATTGCATTCTATTCATATTTATTTAGGGAAGGAGACTTTAGAGGTAATCTTCACTCAACTCTTGTGTTTTGCCAAGGAGTAAATTGAATTTCAGAGAGGTGAAATACTTTGCCACTACTTTCCTTCTTCTCAAAGCCTATTTCATATGAAGCCTTTCTTCATTCATCCTCTGCTGATAAAACTTCCCCAATAAAATTATCTTGTCTTTATTTGATATATATTTACATGTGTCCATGTTGTTTCTGCTGATAGAACATACATTTTTTGAGGGCAGACAGTCTTTCATTTTTGTCTTATTATCTCTAGTCCCTACCAAAAGTGCCTGGCACATGATAGACACAATAAATAAATGCTTGTTGATTGATTTTCTCCAAGCTCACAGAGGTAGTTAGGCCTTGTTTGGAATCCTCGTTTGGCTATTTTGTGTCCATATGACCTTGAGGAAATAACCTCTTTTAGACTTAGGTTTTCTTGCTTGTAAATGTGGGAGGATCGGATCATATCTAAGGTTCCCTTTGGTTTCAAATTTATAATCTTAAAATATGCTTAAAAGTGTTTTTTTTTGTTTTTTTCTTCCCCAATCTTTTCCCCCCTTTTTCTTTTACCCTGTGATGTATGAATAGCTTTCTACATGGACAAGAGGTGTACTTTGGAGAATGAAGGTAATATAAAAAAACCAAAGATACCAGTACAAGTCAGTCTTTAAAAAAAAGAAATTTATTCTTTTACTGTAGGTTAAGCATTCCCCCTGAAATCTTTTATAATATTTTTTAGTAAACTCTTTTTAATATACAAGTTAATACTACAAAAGAAACTTTGGCCTCTATAACTTCCTATCCAGTAAAATATTTTGCCATTATGTAACCATCGATAATTCATTCTTTCCCAGCACTAAATTCCTTTCCACCTTATGGGCTGATAAGATCACTTTGTTCACTATGACAGCCCTACTATTCAAGATCTCTCTGTGTTGGATAATCTAGTTTTCTTTAACTTTTTCAACCTCGTAATGCTTCAGTGCATCTCTCAGAAAGGCAGAACAGCCAGAGAAAAGTCAACAGAAAAGGAGTCAAGAAATCTGAGTTCTAGATTAATTGTTACTACTCAGCTAGGTGACGTTGGGTAGACCATGTGACTGCTGTGGGCCTCAGTTTCATTTCCCTTGCCTGGCTCCTTAGGATGTTGTCAAAAATAAAAGTGGAGATGAAAATGTAATGAACATACAGGCTATTATTACCTTGTGTTCTCCATGTCTCTCTCAAAGATGAGCCTTGAATGCCAGCCTCCACCTTCCACCTCTAGTCTCCACATCCTATTAGACTCTAGGCTCTAATGATGAGCATTCATTTTATCACAGCCTGGTCTCAAGAAAAAATTTTCAGTAACCTCAGAGTGTTCAACTTTTCCTTTTTAGATTTTAGTAAATGCTTTATTTTTTCTCTTATTTTATCTAATCTGGTCTCAGACATGATTTTTTTATGATTCCTCTACACTGGTCAGCAATATGTTGATTATTGTATGACAAAGAATTGAGGCTACCATGGTAAGGGGGCACAAGTCATCTGAAACCCTTGTCTATCACTGGCAAGATTTGTTTCTTTTATGATCTAACGCTGGAGCACGTAATGAAAGTGCTTTTTCAATTCCCCTCATGGATACTTGTGATTTGCTCACTTTGGTCATCAGTGCCATTGACACTGAAGAATGCCAATGCATCTTACCTTCTTGTAGTACCAGGACATGAAGGAGATCCATTTACTCCACAATTCTCCATGTCAAGCTGATCACCATATAAGATTCAAGTAGGGTCAGTCTGCAACCTTGTGCCCCCCCAATCTATTTATTAGGTTAATTGAAGAAGTTTTATCATATTGACTATGGGGGGAGGTGGACCCAATCATTGATATCACCAGAATTCAACTGACTAACATCTCAGGGTTTCTACCAGGCCTTCACGTCTACTCTAACAATCTCAGAGTACATCATCCTGGTGGGTATTCCCTTAATTTGCCATTACCTTCTTCCCCTAATTCCCTTTGAAAGAGCTTTCATTATCATCATCATCACCCCCACCCACCATAATTTTAATTTAAAAACCATACTTATTGTGTTTGGTAACATCACAGATATAGACGTAGAATCTCAGAGCTTTAAGTCACCCTAGTGGCCATCTATCCCAAACCCCTCCTACCAAGAATCCTCTCTACAGCCTCTCCAGTAGACAGTCATGCAGTCTTCACTTGAAAACATCATGTAGTTAGGAGCCCACTGCCTTTGTAGTCAGTTCATTGTACTTTTGAATAGGTATAAGATATTGCATAATATAATAATAAGATAGTAGATATTGCATAACTAAGAAGTATGCCTTTTTTGCAGTAGATATCTATCTCTGAAATTTCCACCAATTGCTCTGAGTTTGGATCTCCAGTTTCAACCAGAACACATCTTATCCTTCTTCTGCTTGATAAACTTCCAAATGCTTAAATACGATGATCACCCACTTCCCCTCTACACACACACACACACACCCCAAGTCATATCTTCTTCCATTTAAACATTCCAAATTCCTTCAACTAGATCAGGGGTTCTTAACCTGGGGTTCATGAATTTTATTAAAAAATCTTGATAAATATATTTCAATATGATTGGTTTCTTTTGGTTTTTTTATTTAATTAATTTTAAAACATTATTCTGAGAAGGGGCCTGTAGGTCCCACCAGACTGCCAAAGGGGTCCATAGCATACATATACACAAAAAAAAACCTGAACTAGACAATTTATGATACAGATTTTAGGCCCTTCACTATTCTTTTCACTTTTCTATGTGGTCTTCCCTTATTAATGTCTTTTCTAATGTAAGGTGTGCTGTTATGTAAGATACACCTATCCACATGGGATCTCTGAATATAAAGACAGGTGGCTCAAAGGGAGGCATGTATAAGCATCTCAGGAGTCTTGCCAACTCCTCTCCAAGAGGACTATGATTCCTGCCTTAGGGGGACCAAGGCAAAGGCCACAAGACTGCCCTCTTAGTTGCATGGAAAACGATGTCCTACTTTTCTAGAAAATTTTCTCATCTGGAATGCCCTTTACCAGTTAAATCACAGGCCCAGTCACTATCACCAGAGCACTTTAAAATTCATGATGCATTTTATGTACATCATCTCATAAGAACCTCAAAACATAACCTTATGAGGTTGATGCTCAAGGCATTTATTAGCCCCATTTTACAGGTGAGGAAACTCAAATTCAAATGGATTAATATTTCACTTAGGGTCACAAAGCTAATAATAGGTATAGGAAGAGGGATTCAAACTTAGGCTTCTCAGGACTCCGAGGCTAACATTCTTGACTCCATGCCACGCTGCATCCCCAAAGCCAAGTATTCAATCTTGTGGTCGTAGTTTTCTTTAGAAACAAAAAGTTTCCTTTATGTTCCTTAACATTTTTATTTTTGAAATTCAGACACATGTTCTTACAGTCATTGTTACAGTTATTGGCAGGTAAGTCCTACACACTGTGTGTGATTTGAAAATTGCAGGAAGAGATGAGAAATCCTCATCCCCTAAAAATGTACCCATTATCAACCTGTCACTGATGACTGAAATTCCCACTATTAGAAATTCATTCCTTTGAGTTAGAGTTTCATCCCTTTCAAAATACAAACTCTTTTTGGCATTCAATCATCATCGACCAGTCATACTTTAGTATATAAATTGACTTATTAATTTACTTTTCTCGCTGACAGTCCACGGGGCATGAGGTACTTAGTGAATGAGTGAATGAGAGGAGAAATCTTGAGGTAAGTAAAAAGAGTTTTCTGGGTATCAGAGACTACTGCCTGAGGAAGGGCAAGTCTATGTGGGGAGCTATGTGGCAGAGGGGAGAAGGTAGAAAAATGGGAAGTGGGAGACACTGAGGACAATCTCATAAATGTCGGTATTCCTGGTGGTCCTGTGCCTAGAGTTAAATTAGTGCAGCTTCCATTATAAATAGACTTTAGTCTTATCTCAGCTAAGTCCTCATCGGTCGACCTCAGGTTAGAATCATGACCTGTCTGGGCCTTATTTTTTTTCTTCCTTACACTATAAAGCATGGTGCAGATAGAAGATCTTAGAACATGGATGGGTGGCTGGATGGGACTTCAGAGACATTATTTAGTCCAACTTATCCCTTTGTCCAATGTTACCCAAGAATTAAGCAGCAACTTACCCTACAGGAAAGTAGGAGGGGAGAAGGATAAGGGGGGGAGGGGTGATAGGTGGGATGGCAGATTGGGGGAGGGGATATTCAGAAACAAAACACTTTTGAGGAGGGATAAGGTGAAAGAAGAGAGAAAATAGAATAAATGGGGGAGGAGAATAGGATGCAGGGAAATATAGTTAGCAATAGTAACTGAAAAAACTGAGGAATACCTCTAACTTTTATAAATTTGACTCAGTTTTCTATAGGTTTGAGAAACGAGGCCCTTATCAGAGAAACTTGCTTTCAATTTAAAGTAGCTCTTTTCTGGGGGCAAAGAATTAGAAACTGAGGGAATGCCCATCAATTGGGGAATAGCTGGACAAGTTGTAGCACGTGATTATAATGGAATATTATTGTACTATAAGAAGTGATGAGCAGGATTATCTCTGAAAAACCTGGAAAGACTTGCATGGGCTGATGCAAAGTTAAATGTACTGTGCACAAAGTGACAGCAATATTGTTAGATGATCATTTGTTAATGACTAAGCCATTCTCAGCAATACAATGATTTAAGACAACTCTGAAAGACTTAGGATGAAAAATTCTATCCATCCCCAGAGAAAGAACTGATGGTGTCTGAACACAGAAGGAAGCATACTATTTTTTAACTTTATTTTTCTTGAGTTTTTTTAAATCTGTGTTTTCTTTCATAACATGACTATTATGGATATGTTTTGCATGACTACACGTGTATAACCTATATCTAATTGCTTGCATTTTCAATAAGGGGAGGTGGGGAGGGAAAAAGGGAATTTGGAATTCAAAGTTTTAAAAATTGATGTTATAAATTGTTTTTACATGTAACTGGGGAAAAAGAAAATACTAAATGGAAAAAAACAAAAAAAATTAAATAGTAGAACCAGGATTTAAACATATGTCCTAATTTTAAAACTGCCATTCCTCCCACTTCACCACATATAGCAATATAGGATCGGTGTTCAATTGTTTCATTTATCAGAATATCACTATCAAGGATATTTTCTAAAATATTTTTCTACTTTGTCATATCAGCCCATCCCAAAATATTCACAATTCAACAAATATCTACTTTAGACAGGGGTCCTATGCTCAGTGCTAGGCATACAAAGATGAAAACATTAGAGTTTCTTCCTTTGAGGAGTTTAGAATCTAATTTAATCTAGTCTTCCTCCATCAGATTTTAAACTTGTTGAGTGCAGGGATTGTCTTTGTTTTTTGTATGTGTATACCCAGTGCCTGGCACATAGTAGGCACTTAAATATTTATTGACTAAATGTTTATGGACTAAGGGCAGTGAATAAAGATATTATAAATAGAAAGTCAAAGGAGTGGAGGGGCACTGGAAACTGTCTGTGTAGATATACAGAGATGATCTTTCTTCAATTCAGCATTCATCCCAACATTTTTTATGGCAATAAAACCTGAGGAAATCCAGCAAGAAAAAAAATAAAACAGTGTAATTTAAAGCCAGGTCAGACATAATAAGGTACATTCTTTAGCCAGGAGGCTATCCTATTCTCCTCTGTACTGACTTCATGTAAGTGAGACAGGGATGAGGAGGGTGGACATAAAGAAAGTAGGTAGTTTACTCTGGGTCAAGTACACCAAAGGCTCTGATTTTTAAGCCTTAGTTATAAAATATGGTCTTGTCAGAGTTGAAAGGGATCTTTAGAGATCATTTAGTTCAACTCTCTTATTTCATAGAGAGGCAAGGGGTTGTGGTCTGGGGAGTGATCCATTCTTGGTCAGAGGGCCTATCTTCTCATACTGTCCCTTCTACTGATCAGCTATGTGCCTTTGGGTAAAGCATCTCTGACCCTCAACTTCACAGGATCATAGGACCTTAGAACTGAAAGGGACCTCAGAGGACATGGAATCCAACCACCTTCATTTCTTACAGATGAGTAAACTGAGGCACCCAGCAGTTAAGTGACTTGCCCCAGGGGACACACATCTAGTGTCAGAGTCAGGATTGCAACTCAGTGTCTTCTTGACCCTAACTTCAGTGCTCCAATCACCAAACTGAGCATTCCTCAGTTGTACAATGAAGGGATTGGCATAGATCATCCCTAATGTCCCTGTTCCTGTCAGATCTAAAGCTTATGAGCCCATGATATTAAGGTTCAGAGAGGAAGAACACCGGTATGAGGCAGCTCGGTAGTGTCGTGAGCTGGGACCACAATAGAACTCAGGTTTCTCATTTCCTAGGCTGACTAGCATTACTTTTACTGTGCTGAAGTGTGAATGAACCAATCAGCCCTTATTAAGCACTTACTACAGGATGTGCCATGTACTATGCTAGGGGAGCTGGAAACATTGTGCTAAATGCTGGTCACTGTGGTACATCGATTTCAGGCTGGAAGGGTCCTTTGTGATCACCTAGTCCAATGTGGTCTTTTATCCAGAAGAGGCAACTGAAGCCCAGAGGTGAGTGTCTTCTCCAAAGTCACATGACCACAAACAAGTGCTCTTTACCTTCCACCACACCCAAAAACCAAGAACTCTCTCAGGACCCCAAGCTAGCTACCTCTGTAGTGATGAGAATCAATGTCTCTTGACCTTGGAAATGTCCATTTCAACCTGATGAAAAGCACTTTAGTTACTAATTTTTTTCCATTTGAGCAAATCCAAGAGAGAGCTACTGTAATGTGAAGGGGCCAATTTTTTATAAACAGAAAACCAGCTTTGGCAAAAGGGTCTTTCTGAAGAGATAGGAGCTTTCCCAGAGGCTTCCCACCCCCACCCAATCCACATATCCTATCTTGTTTCACTGTCACTATTATCTTCCAGGGAGAGAGTCCACTCATTTTTAGGGGCTCAAATGATCTTATGAAAAGAAAGAAATAAATTGAATTTGAGATTTCTTTTACCACTCCCCCCCCAACCATGTGCATCTACCCTTCTAAACCAAACCTAAATCTGCCCCCTTTTTCCTCACTGAACCTGGCCTCTATCCCTTGGGCAGGGGGCTTTTTGACCAAGTGGGACATGCACAAGGATGCCAATGAAAGCAAGTAAATCTTGAAGATGTAAAGCCTTCAGAAAAAGACCCAACAATGAGAGGACGCTAGTCATTTTCAGAGCTGCCCCAGTAGAAAGGCAGGGAGATTCAGGGAACAAAGATTAATGGCCTGCTAAATATGCTGAAGAAATACACTGGGGAGGACCTCCCTCTCAGAGGAAGCAGCTGAAAGCCCTGGAAGCCAGGGGGGTCAGGCGCTAGTAGAGATGTGTCCGTGGAGAATTGTGTATATATTGAAAACTGTTCCTGGATGATTTGGGACACATACACTTAGCCCTGGATCACTAATCCGTTCAAACTGGGGATTGTATTTTCATTTGTTGTGACGTTTCGGTCACAGCATATTATTCCACATCATGCCTTGCCACACTAGGCTGCCTTCCATTCAGTGACAGAGGGGCTGTCAGCATCAGACTAGGCCCCTCAAAGAGTAAGAAGCATGGGGTGGGCGGCCTGTCTGGCTTGGGATTTCTCCTAGCCCTCTGCTCTTAGCTCTCTCTTCTTCCTTCCTTTCACTTGTCTGAGTCTTTGTCTTTTTCCTATACTTCCTCCCTATTAGATTGCAAGCTCCTTAAGAACCAAGTTTGGGTTTTTTGTATTTCCAACCCAGAGCATAGGCTAGAATATTGGTTGAATATTCAACCAATGAATATTGGTTGAAAAATAGAATTCTGTGTATTTATGGTGACCAAGCCTTGCCCAGAAGAATGTAAGGAGAAAAAGCAACTCCACCCACCCCTATACATACCTTTCTTTGCAGAAATGGAGGAGTATGGAGTATGTAGAGCATCACATTTACCGTCAGACTCGGATGACGTGTTGGGTAATTTTCCTGAACTGTTTTTTTTTTCCTCTTTCGTTGTTGTTCTTATTTCAGGGGTCGGCTCTCTAGGAAGGGATGGAGGAGGGATATATTTGAAACCAAATACAGAAACGATAGCAATGATAAGAACTAGCTCTTCCTCACAACAACTTTATGCGATTGGTACTATTAGAGTGAAAGAGTCAGAGTCGATAAACATTTAGTAAGTGCCTACTATGTACCAAGCACTGTGGTAAGCACTGAATATATGAAGAAAGGCATAAGCCATCCCCTAACCCTGAGGATCTCAACAAATTTTTAAAAAAGCTGAAAAGATGGTGAGAGGATTAGGTGAAATTGGGTGAGAGTGGAAATGATCTGATGAAGAGAGGTTTTCAAACTTGATTTCATCTTACAGAATGATAAGTTCCTGGAGATCATGAAGACCCAGAAAGTAGATGAGCGGGTAATGATGAGGTGCCCTCCTTAAATGCGGATGGATCTGGGAGGAACTCTCCAGTGTCCACACTCCAATCAGAGAGAGGGAGGGGCCCCAGGGGAAGGGCCTGCTAAAGAAGTGTGAGTTTCAGAGGTGATTTCATCTTGGAGAATGATGAGTATCTAGAGATCGTGATTTCCAGGAAAGTATTATTGTCGTTTTCATTTTACAGATGAGGAAACTGAGGCTGAGAGAAATTAAGAGACTTGCCTATAGTCACACAGTTAAATAAGTGTTTGAGGTGGGATTCAAACCCAGGTCTTCCAGAACTCAAGTCCATGGCTCTACTATTGTGCCACCTAGAATTATGCATACATGCATACATATACACATTTTATATGTATATATATATATATATATATATATATATATATATATATATGTATACTAAATGTTGGTTGGACAATTTGAGTCAAATCCCCGAGGGTCCTATGCTTGAATCCTCTAAGTTTTAGTTTTGTTATTGTACAGTCGTTTCAAATATGTCTGACTCTTCATGACTTCATTTGGGAGTTTCTTGGCATAGATATTGAATTGGTTGGTCATTTTCTTCTCTGGCTCATTTTACAAAAGAGGAAACTGAGGCAGACAGGGTTAAGTGACTTGCCCAGGGTCACACAGCTAGTACTTGTCTGAGGCCAGATTTGAACTCAGGAAGATGAATCTTCCTGACCTCAGGCCTGTCACTCTATCCACTGCCCCACCTAGCTGCTCTTCTGCCTGGCTGAGTTTTAATATGAATTTCACTATTTTTTGAGCCACTACTGTTAAATATTTCAAGGATCAGTGGTTTCCTCATATCACCTCTATGTCTTAATTTTTTAGAGTTTCCACAGCCACAAATTTCAACCCTGTAAAGCCAACCTAGTGATGAGCTTCTCTGAGCTTAGCTTGATTGATTCTGACACCAGAGAAAGATAGTCCTCACTGGGCTTCATGTTCAAAGCCCTTCTATCTTCATAAAAGCTCTTAGAGTTTGGGGTCAGCTATCAGGGTCTTCAGGAATCCAGGGCCAGTACCATGATGTGGTGAAAAATCTAAGGAGGACTTCAGTGTTTTACAAAATAAACTTTTACTGGAGTGAAAATACTCAGGCCATGATCTAAACATAAACTTTCTGCCAGTAAGTGAGCAACAGGGTGCAAGAAGAACAAGGGATTTGAAGTAAGAAGACCTAAGTTTATGTCCCAACTCTTCCAATTACAACCTGTGGGATCTTGGGCAAACCACTTCCCTGGTTAGTCCTGACCAGGCAAACCCTCAATTTCCACCCCTAGAAAATGAGGGGGTTGGACAAAATGATCTCTCAGGTCACTTTGAGCCTTGAAATAATAGGATCTTAGGTTGTAGCTAATCTCAAGTGACCCCATACAAAGCCAGAAGGAAGGGGTTCACAGTTATAAAAGGGATTCCAAAAGTAGCTATCCCTTGGAATTTTGTGACTTGGGGCAAGCATTCCAACCCTAACCCTAGCCACTCTGGTCTATATGAGATAGCTTAATATGTTAACCAATTGTTTTTGCTGACTAAGCACTGTTGTTTATGTGGTACTAATGGGCGATGAGTGTTGTTAGAGCCTTTTAAATTCAGCACTATCCAAATATGGTCCCCTCTAAAATCTTCACCCAGGGGACAAAGCTTTAGTTACCCAGGCCCAGTAAACAACTCGGAAATTTCAGTCAGGGATAGAGCAAGGGCTTTATCTCAGTTAGGTGCCCAATCTTCTCTCTCTTCATAGAAACAAGTACCATACAAATAGCCCTTCAAAAAAAATCACATTTCCCTTATTTTGGAAAGTTAAAAAAGGCAACATATAAACTTTTCTCTTTATCCTGTTACCCCTACTATCTAGGCCAAATAACTTCAACTTTGTGGCTGTCTTCAAGCGATGCCACCTGCCCTCAGCCTCCCACCCAAACTCACACTTAAGCTTGTGCTCTGATTGGTGAGTGCGCCTCATTTATCCTGCTCCCTACCTTTTGTCTCCTTTCCCAAACCATGACATTGTACTGGTACCCTTCTGGCCTTCCCCCTTCCACTCCCCTCTCCCCTACACTGTACTCTTCACCCTCTTTGAGTTTTAGGTTTTCACTTTTGGATCCTTTGATAAGTTGTCTTCTTCTACTAGAATATAAGTTCCTTGAGGGCAGGGATTGTCTAGTTTGCTTATCTTTCTATTTCCAGTGCTTAACTTACTAACTGCAACACAGTAAGTGCTTGAAAATGCTTTCTCATTCATTCATTTATTCTTTCCTCCTTTTACTGGGCTCCTCAATCTCAGACCTACCCACACTCCAACTTTTGGCAATTCACAAAGCTCATTCCTTAGCCTGCTGTTCTTAATTACAAAATCATAGAACCTCAGAGAGGAAGGGGTCTCATAATCACCAATCCAACCATACCTGAACAAGAATTATATCCACAATGTACCTGACAAATGGTCACTCAGTCTTTGTTTAAAGACCTGACAAGCCTGCTACCTCTTTTGGCTGCCCATTGTACTGGGAGCTCCAATGGTCAGGAAACACTTCCTTATGTCAAGTCCAAATTTTCTTCTTTGCAACTTCTACTTATTATTTCTAATTGTAATTAGGAGGTATGGTGGATAGTGAGCTGGGCCTGAAGCAGAAAGACCTAATTCAAATTCTACTTCAGACATTTGCTAGCTAGATGAGATCCTGGGTAAGCCACTTAGCTTCTCTGTCTGCCTTAGTTTCCTCAACTGTAAAATGGAGATAAAAATAGCACCTGTTTCCCAATGTTTTTGAGAGAATCAAATGAGATGGTGATTGTGAAGCTCTTAGCAAACTTCGAAGTACTATGTAAATGCTAGCTATCTCCATCACTAACACCACCACCAACCACAACCACCACCATCACCATCACCACCACTATCAGTATCATCATCATCATCGTCATCATCATCATCATCATCATCATCAGTTTTACCTTCTGTATCCAAGCCCAATAAATCTAATCATTCTTCCACGTAACAGCCTTTTATGTACTGGAAGAGAGTTATCATGCCCCCATTAACCTCTTTCTTCTTCAAACTCAATATTCCCAGCTTCTTCCATTAATTCTCACAAGATATGAATTGAAGGGCCTTCACCATCCTGGTTGCACTCATTTGGATACCCTAGTTTATCAATGGGCTTCCAAATACCAGAACTGAACATTACTGTATGTGTGATCTGACCTGATCAGAGTACAGTGGGATGAATAACTCCCCATTTCCAGAAGCTTTGCCTCTCTTAACGCAGGCTAAGATCGTATTAGCTTTTGTGGTTGCCATTATCATGTTTTTGTTACATTGATCTTTCTCTAGACTCAACATATCTTTTAATGATGAACTGCTCTCTAATCATGTCTCTGCCACCTTGTACTGGTGAACTTGATTTTTCTGAGCCCAAGTCTAATACTTTACATTTATTCCCACTGAATTCAAACTCTTCCCCTCTTCCCTAATTTAGTCCAATATTCTAAACTGGAAAGATCTTTTTGGAATCCTACCTGGTTTTCATTGAGTTGGCTATCCCTCCCAGTTTTGCATCATCTATAAATCTGATATGCATGCTACCTATGCATTTATCCAAGTCATTGATCAAAGTGTTAAACAGTATGGAGTTAAGCATTGATTTCTGATGTATTCTACTAGAGGCCTCCTTCCAAGTTGCTTTTGAGACATTAATGATTTATATTTGGATCTGGGCCTTCAACCAGTCACAAATCCATCTTAAATTTACTAACATTAACCCATATCTTTTCCATGAGAATTTTATGAGAGACTTTGCTGAATGCTTGGCTAATATCTAGGTAAGTATATCTCTGCATTCATTCCTGTTATCTATTGTTTGAGTAATGCTGACAAAATAAGACAAATCTGGCATGACCAGATCTCAATGAAGCTATGTTGGCTCTTAGTCATTACCCCTTCCTTTTCTAGATTTATCTGACAACCATTTTAATCACGTGTTCTAGAAGTTTTCCAGGAATTAAAATGAAGTTCACTGACATATAGTTTACAAAATGAATTATCTTTCCATTCTTAAAGATTAGCATTTCCATGTTCCAATCCTGTGGTTCTTCTCTTCTCCATAATTTTTCTTTTTAAAAATATTATTTATTTTTAACCTTTTTTTAATTTTTGAGTTCCAAATTCTTTCCCTCCATCCCTTCTCTTACCCATTGAGAAGTCAAGAAATATGATATCAATTATACATGTTAAATCATGCAAAACTCATTTCCATGTTAGCCATGTTGCAAAAAACAAGAAAAATAACATTAAAATTATATTTCAATTTGTAATCAGAGTTCATCAGTTCTCCCTCTGGAGGTAGATAGCATTTTTCATTACAAGTCTTTTGGAATTGTCTTGGATATTTGTATTGGTCAGAGTAACTAAGTCATTCACAGTTGATCACATTACAATGTTCAATCATGTATATTACTGTGTACAA
The DNA here is from genome assembly GCF_011100635.1 of Trichosurus vulpecula. Classification (NCBI taxonomy): domain Eukaryota; kingdom Metazoa; phylum Chordata; class Mammalia; order Diprotodontia; family Phalangeridae; genus Trichosurus; species Trichosurus vulpecula. The sequence continues at coordinate 107,543,571 of NC_050575.1, forward strand.
ATGATGGCCTAGTTCTGTTCCCTTCACTTTGCATCAGTTCATATAAGTCTTTCCAGGTTTTTCTGAAAGCATCTTGCTCATCATTTCTTATAGCACAACAACATTCCATCAAAACCATATATTACAACTTGTTCAGTCATTCCCTAAGTGATGGGTATCCCCTCAATCTCCAATTCTTTGTCACCACAAAAAGTGAGTTATAATATTTTGTACATATAAGTATTTTTCCTTTTTTGTAAATTTCTTTGGAATAAAGACCTAGCGGTGGTAGTGCTAAGTCAAAGGGTATGTACCGTTTTATAGCCCTTTGGGTAGAGTTGCAAATTGTTCTCCAGAATGATTGGACCAGTTCACAATTACACCAACAGTGTTAGTGTTCCTATTTTTCCACATCCGCTCCAGCATTTGTAATTTTCCTTTTCTGTTGTGTTAACCAATCTGATAGGTATGAAGTGGTATGTCAGAGTTTTTTTTTTAATTTGCATTTCTCTAATTGATAATGATTTTGATTTTTCATATGACAATTGATAACTTTGATTTCTTCTCCTGGAAACTGTTTGTCCATATCCTTTGACCATTTGTCTATTGGGGAATGCCTCTTATTTTTTTTTTTAATTTGACTCAGTTCCCTATATACTTGAGAAATGAACCATTTATTAGAGAAAGTTCCTGTAAATTTTTTTGGCTGTATTGGTTTTGCTTGTGCAAAACCTTTTTTAATTTAATGTAATCAAAGTTATTGATTTTACTTCTTATAATCCTCTATATCTCCTATTTGTTCATAAACTCTTTCATTATCCATAGATCTGACAGCTAAAATTTTTCATGCTTCTCTAATTTGCTTATGATATCACCCTTTATGTATAAATCATGTACTACTTCCATAATCTTTCAAAGATCACTGGCAGTGCTGCCCAGAAATTGCTCTATATCCTCTCCCTTGGAGAACGGATTCATTCTCGCTGATTCAATGGTTTCCTGTATTTAATTGACTTCCAGATCAACGTGGAGATCAGTGGTATCCCATTTGTGTCTGAGCCCCAAATCCTTGACAGCTCTTTGGACATTGTGGATGTTCCACCCCTACCTCAAATTTCTGGATGCATAGCATTGTGACTCAACATAAACTTAGCATTGGTCCTGGTGTCATTCTGATCTTGTAGCTTGCTACAGGAAGCTAGACTTTTGGCTTGTTCCCTAGTTCTAATAATTAAATAATATTTCTCATTTATATAGTACTTTAAGGTTTATAAAGCACTTTTTAGATATTTCATTTTATCCTCACAATAACCCTAGGAGGTAGGTGCTATTATTACCCCCACTTTACAGATGAGGAAACTAAGGTAAGCAGAGGTTAAATGACTTTCCCAGGATCTTTCAAAACTCTACTTTACTTAAAACCAATTTATGTTCAAGTCAAGAAATCACCCTCTTGGTGTCACTGGTCCTCTTTAAGAGCAAAGAACTAATAGCTAATGAGTGTTTGAGATCAGATTTGAACTCAGGTCTTTCTATCTTGAGTCCAACACTATATCCACTGTGCTACCTAGCTGGCTGGTTATACTATCTCCTTTCTTTTGGTCCTCCCCCCATATGGAAACCTATACCTTGATTTCTTGTTCAGAATGCCAGTTTTTAAGAACTAAGATACTAAATCAATACAAATTCATTTTTCTATAGTATTTTAAGGTTTGCAAATTCTGTGTGGTTAAGTAATACAAGGATTATAATGTACATTTTACAGATGAGGAAACAGAGGCTCAGAGAGATAAATTGACTTTCACATGATGACACAGCAAGGAAATGTCAGAGTCAAGATTCCAACTCAGGTCTCCTGACTGCAAGTTTCACATTCCTTTTACTATGCCTGAGTTATTAATTATTCCAATACATCCCCCTGGGAACTAGAGTCCTTCCTCTGCACCTGAAGGCCTCATTGGACATTTTTGTCTTGGGGGCAGATTGCAGTGAGGGAAGTAGCATCATGGAGAGCAGCCCACTTTAGGTATGGGGGAGGGGAGTAAAGGTGAAGAGGAGACCCAAGTTTCAGAGAAGCTGTGCAGTACCTTTGGCAGCATTGCCTCTAATCTACAGGAAAATGGAGAGGCAGTGAGAAAGGTAGGCCCCAGACAAGATGAGACCCTGATGGTGGGCAGATTGGAACTGGGCAAGATCTGGGCAGGGGCAGTTATGCCACATGGCATGTGCTGGCAGAGGACTATAAGATGCAGGAATGCCAGGTCAGAATAGCAGGGAATGGAGTGTAGATCCAGGAGTTGGTATCCAGAGGATAAGCTCTAGTTGCCCCATTCAAGTTACAATTATTCCTGAACCTCCTAGCAGTTGTTCTCTACTACCTCATTTTGGATCTTCTTGAAGCTGACCCATCTCTCTTGCTAGATATCCATCTGTGACCCACCAGACTGCCCGGACAACCTCCATGATGCCATGATGCTGACCATTCACCTGTGGAGATTTTTTCCTCTTGATTCAGTAACTGATTCCATGTCTTATGTCTCTGTGCCTGAGTCCTTGTCTTTTGTTCCCACTGCCTCATACCTATTTGACGAATGAGATAATATCCAGGATGTTTAAATGGAAGATCAGGTGGCAAGGCGTCCATCAATGGGGCTTTTTCCAGTAAAATGCACCAGGAAGCAGAGGGCTGGATTTGGGACTCAAAATGAGGTAATGGGGACTGAAACAGATGATTACTTATGACTTATACCAAGCCACCCACCCAACATCTAGCCATTCCTATCATTGAAGGAGCGTAATTTCTGATGATTTTGAATATATCAATATTCCTTTCCAGTACTACTTGTCTCTGGTCTTTGTTGAGCTTAATATCCCTTCCTGTTCCATTAAAATAGAATTATAAGATTTAGAGATGGATAAAAAGCTTAGAAATTATCTATTTCAGTCTAGTCCTCTGGTTTCTGGTACATTTCACTGGAAAAACTGTACTGATAGTCCCCTTGTTGTTCAGTTGTTTCAGTCATGTCTGACTTTTTGTGACCCCATTTTGGGTTTTCTTGGCAAAGACACTTGAATGGTTTGCCATTTCCTTGTCCAGCTCATTTTACAGATGATGAAACTGAGGCAAACAAGGTGTGCCCAGGGTCACACAGCTGGTAAGTGTCTGAGGCCAGATATGAACTCAAATTTGAGCCTAGTGCTCTATCTACTGCTCCACCTTAGTTTTAACCATACTACCTGCTCTGCCATTTAGACATCCTGGATATTATTTCGTTTGTCAAACACAGATGATAATGACACTTCTATACCTTAGGGTTGTTGTAAAAAGCATAATTTGTAAGTATTAGAACACTAGGAATATTTAAACCTTTATTACTTTATCTCTATCATAGCTACATGTTTCTCAAGCAACTGCTTCAGACTTCTAGTATACTCTAAAAATACACACACCCATCTTTGAATTTGAGGGTAGGATGCTCTTGTCTCTTTCTGATGTGTCACCTCCAAAATTTACAGTTGCTGCTTACCCTCACTCCCAAAGAAGCTGGGATATTTTGTCTCAGTTTAGTAATACTATGTTTGTGACTATAGCTTCTACATCTAAGGATAATCCATATGACAACACAAGCCTTAATCCCTAATCCTCCAACAGAGTGGGTTCAATTTTGGGCTTTCCTTCTAGTAATAGCCTTTCTGGCTTATTGTCCCTATTAAGAAATCTTCCTTGAGAACACGAGGAATATGTGGCTCATAAGCCTCATGATCCCTGCCTAGTCCCTGGGAGTATCAACCCTCCTAAGCACTAAAATAGAAAAGGTTGATTAAAGAAAAACAAAAGGAACTCACATTTCTGAGTCAAAGGCTTTAGTCAAATAAGTTTCCCCAGAGTTGTGAAAAGCTCACAATATCAGTAAGTTGAAGGCCTAGGTTACAAGGATTAGCAGGGGGCAGCTAGTTGACACCGTGGATACAGCACTGAGCTTGGAAGCAGGAAGACTCATTTCATGAGTTCAAATCCAGTCTCTTATACTTACTAGCTGGACAAGTCAACTCTTTTTGCCTCAGTTCCTCATCTGTAAAATGAGCTGGACAAGGAAATGGTAAACCACTCCAGAATCTTTGCTAAGAAAATCCCAACTGGGGTCATGGAGAGTCAGACATGACTGAAAAATGACTTAAAAACAACAACAAAGGATTAAAAGAGGAAATGAAGACCTTGGTGAAAAGAACTATTTGTGTCTAGTAATTTGCTTGCTTCCTTCTGGAAACTATTCATCTACCTAGTCTAAGTGGCTGTCTCAAAACACCAGTCTATGTCTAAGCCTGGTACCTCCAGATCATATGGCTCGGGAACTTCTCAGGATTTCCTTGGTAGCCCCTGCTTCTTCTGCCACTGACTTCATATTTCTCTCTCTTCCCCTCAAAGTCTTCCAGCTAGAAGTCCCTCGCTTTCCTCCTATTTGAGCTGACTCTGGAAACCCTTCTTGGTGATTTTTATGCCCTTAGTCCCTCTTCTAGTCAATAGTCAGAAAAGAGAGTGATGGCTCAACTTCTCTTATAAATGTTTGGGTGCTTCTGGTATGTATGAATCCTCTTGGCACATTGCCATCACATGATGCTTACCATACCTCCATAGTGGTAAAAGAAAATAATGGACGAAATGGCCTGGTCAGAAACTTTCCACATATTAGTAAGTCTCAGCTGTGAAGCTCTAAGGGTTCCAGATTGGTAATTTTGACTAGTATCCACAGACATTGGGGGATTGTGTCATCTTATCACTGTCTCTTTGCTTTAGTGGAATTTTACTTCCCTTCTAAAAAAATGTTATAGCAGTTGTGACTATAAACAATCAAGTCAAAGGCAAGTTGTCTTCCAGAGAAGGCCCCTTGGGAAGGCTCACACAAACTAGCAGTTTCTAATCTCCTTTCACATGTGACCTTCAGAACTAGATTAGTTCCCACACAAGAAAACTAAACTCATTCCTTTATAGTCTTACCTCATGGGGATATATTTCAATCATTCGCAGATATTTATGTTTAGATCTTACGACGGAATATAAAACACAAACGATAATGTTTAAAATTAAATTGTTTCTGAGAATTTCATGCTGCTCCTTAAGATCACTGGAAAAGTTGACTAGTATCCCTAAAGCAAGATTGGATATCACCAGTTAATCAATGAATAAAGTATTTATGAAGTTTTAATAATAATAATAACTAACATTAGTATAGCACACAGTGCCAGGCACTGTGCTAAGCACTTCACAGTGATTATCTCGTTTGATCTTCACAACAGCCCTGGGAGGTAGATGCTGTCATTATCCTCATTTTACAGATGAGGAAACTGAGGCAAATAGAAGTTAAGTGAATTGTCTGGGGTCACACAGCTAGTAAGTATCCAAGACCAAATTAGAACCCATGTCTTCCTGACTCCAGGCATGGATTTCTATCCACTGTGCTACCTAGTGTGAGTTCTGCTATGATCAAACAAAGTTTCCTAAAAAGACCATCAAGTTACACAAAATTAAGCCATAAAAACTGCAGAGTTTATGGATGAAATGGAGTTGGGGAGCAGCACTCAAAAACTTCATCAGTGACAATTTTTTTTAAAGATAGGAATTTAGGTAGCACAGTTCCTGCCATGTTAAATGATTAAAGAATAGTTGTGGTGGCATCTTTGGTCTTGGGTTACATCTGGGCTTTTACTGTGATTCCCCTCCAGAGAAAGTGTGAGGGACCATGGAGCTTATGGGTACAGACCAACAATCCTCCACTCACAGCTCCTATTGTGTCAAAAGATATATAATGAATATGATATTATAGTTAAGAAAAAAAACAACCCTAACGTTGGAAGTGGTCAACTGAACTCCATCCCGTAGAAAGCCACCTGGGCTAAGACATGAAGAATCCCCATCTGGTTCACCAACAATGCCAGACACTGCCCTGTCAGAGGTATAAAAGAGATTGTCCTCTGATTAGAATGTTGGAATGGTGGCATGGACTCCTCCATTAAGTGCCCCTAAGGACTATAACCTAGACAGTGCCCAGCCCATTTCCGTTGGGCTTTTCCTAGGCAAGTGAATGGAGGTGTTGGGTGTCAAAGGACCCAGGTCATCGTGGTATTTGTTCTGACATCTGCAAGGGTGGGTCAGAGAGGCATTAAGACTTTACCTGCCCTTCCTTTCCCTTCCTCTACGCTCTTTCCAGGTTACCACCTCTACGTTCCCCAGTGTTATAACCACCACTACTACCCTCAACCAGCAGTAGCTTTTTTTTCAGCAGTAGCTTTAACCACATCATGGGCCAAGGAAGATAACCACCACAGGGCTTTCTTTCCCTCACTTGGAGCCAGACATCTCCTCTTCCAATGGGCCCCACTGCCTACTGTTCCTCCTGCCCCCTCCAACCCATCTGAGTAAAGTCACAATAAGCAAATGCAAATGTATGCTCCAACTATTCCCTAATATATCAATCAATTTGGAACAAATACTTGTTTTCATAACAAGCATTACAGTGTAACTGATTGTACTATGAGCCAGGGGCACTATGCTAAATGCTGGGGATCCAAAGAAAAGGAAAAATAGTCCTGGCCTCAAGTAGATAATATATTAGAGAGGGAGACAACCTATAAATAAATAGATACATGTGATATATATGGCAACTAATCACATCTAGAATGTTTTCCTGCTTGCTTGATATTGCTCATCCAACTTCTGAATGAAATATCCACTCCTTATCCTCTGAAGAAACTCAGGCTCTCTTCTTGTAACAGGAAAGGTACTGTCAACACCAAGCCTCCATAGGCCAGGCAGAGTACACAGAGAAATCCACATGTTGTGAAAATACCCAAATCCCTCCAAATACCTGTAAAAATGACTCTAAACAAATTCTAGAGCAGCAGAGCCCACAAAATGATAGAGTGAAACAAATTTCCAGCCCAAGACAACCTGGAAGATTGACAGGAAATGTCTATTGCACCAAGCTGGGAAAGGAGAACAATGGAACACTAAAGGCACTAGCACAGACAGGCCCCAACAAACCTGGAGCTGGCCTCTGGGAACTGAATCATTAGCAGCTGTGGTGGGTTCCAGACTTCTCAACCCACAAACTACAAAGACAACCTAGAAGGTCAGTAGGAAAGATCTGTTAGACATGAATGATAGAGGAGCATGAACTTGGCCCCAGCCCTGAGGTGACAGTGGTAGCAGCAGCAGCAGCAGTGGTTGCTTCTGGAGCTCGAGTGGCTGATCAGAGGGGGATTGCAAGGATCTCTTTGTTGGTGCTGGGGCAGGATTCTTTTACTTTGACCTGCTTTTATCTAGGTCACTGTCTTGGGTGGCCGTCCTGGGGTGAGGAGGAGCATTGGTGTGGCAGAGCTTGTGGCAATGGTGAAGAGGGAATACCCCTCAGAGTTTCAAGGCAGAAAACAGTGCTTGTGGCCACTCACAGACCAGAGCACAGGTCAGGAGAGGAGTAAACACTGCTCCATTGATCATACCACCTTGAAAGAACTGAATATTTACAGGTCTCTGGAAGTTATCTCTGAAAATAACTGCACAAAACCCCTGAAGCTTGGGAAAGTCCACCCTCTACCCTGGAAACAGAGTCCTACTTTAACAAAGAGCTTAAAAAATCAAGTAACTGGCTGGGAAAATTAGCAAACAGCAGAAAAAAGTCAGACTATAAAATTTTACTTTGGTGATAAAGAAGATCAAAACATACAACCTGAAGAAGACCATAAAATGAAAGCTCCTACATCCAAAGCCTCTAAGAAAAATATGAATTGGTCATAGGCTATGGAAGAGCTCAAAAAGGATTTTGAAAATCAAGTAAGAGAAATAGAGGAAAAATTGGGAAGGGAAGTGAAAGCAATGCAAGAAAATCATGAAAAACAATTCAACAGCTTGCTAAAGGAGACTCAAAAACATACTGAAGAAAATAACACCTTAAAAATAGACTAACCCAAATGGCAAAAGAGGTCCAAAAAGCCAATGAGGAGAAGAAAGCCTTAAAAAACAGAATTGGACAAATGGAAAAGGAGGTCCAAAAGCTCACTGAAGAAAATAACTCCTTAAAAATTAGAATGGAGAAAATGGAAGCTAATGACTCTATAAGAAATCATGAAATTATAAAACAAAACCAGAAGAATGAAAAAAATAGAAGACAATGTGAAATATCTCATTGGGAAACCACTGACCTGGAAAATAGATTCAGGAGAGATAATTTTAAAAATATTGGACTACATGAAAGTCATGATCAAAAAAAGGAGCTTAGACATCATCTTTCAAGAAATTATCAAGGAAAACTGCAACAATATTCTAGAACCAGAGGGGAAAATAGAAATTGAAAGAATCCACCGATCACCTCCTGAGAGAGATCCCAAAAGAAAAACTCCTAGGAATATTGTGGCCAAATTCCATAGGTCCCAGGTCAAGGAGAAAATATTGCAAGCAGCCAGAAAAAAAATTATTCAATTATTGTGGGAACACAATCAGGATAACACAAAATTTAGCAGCTTTTACATTAAGGGATCAGAGGGCTTAGAATATGATTATTCCAGAGGCCAAAAGAGCTAGGATTAAAACCAAGAATCACCTACCAACAAAACTGAGTATAATCCTTCAGGGAAAAAAATGGATATTCAATGAAATAGAGGACTTTCAAGAATTCTTGATGAAAATACCAGAGCTGAATAGAAAATTTGATTTTCAAATATAAGAATCAAGAGAAGCTTGAAAATGTAAACAGGAAAGAGAAATAATAAAGACTTATTAAAGTGGAACTGTTTACATTTCTACATGGAAAGATGGCATTTGTAAATCATGAGATCTTTCTAAATATTAGGGTAGTTGGAGGGGATATATGTTTGTATGCATGTGTCTACATACACACACACACACACGCACATATATATATACATATATACATACACACATATATGTATACAGAGCACATTTAGGGTAAGTTGAACAAAAAGGGACGATATCTAAAAAATAAAATTAAGGGCTAAGAGACAGGAATGTACTGGGAGAAGGAGAAAGGGAAAAGTAGAATGAGGTTAAATTATTTCACGAAAAAGAGGCAAGAAAAAGTTTTTACAGTGAGAGGAGGAGGGGGGAGGTGAGAGAGAATGAGTGAACCTTACTATCATCAGATTTGGTTTAAGGAGGGAATAACACACATACTCAGTTGAGAACGGAAATCTATCTTACCCTACAGGAAAGTAAGGGGGAAAGGGATAAGAGGGGGATGATAGAAGGGAGGGCAGATTGGTGGAGGAAGTAATCAGAAGCAAACATTTTTGAGGAGAGACAGGGTGAAAGGAGAGAACAGAATAAATGTGAGGTGGGATAGGGTGGAGGGAAATGTAGTTAGTCTTTCACAACATGACTATTATGTATATAATATATATATTATATATATAAAATATATATTATATATTATATATATAAAATATATATTATATATAAATAAATAATATATAAACTATATAAGTGTTTTGCATGACTACATATGTATAACCTATATCGAATTGCTTGCCTTCTCAATGAGGGTGGATGGGGAGGGAGGAAGGGAGAGAATTTGGAACTCATAGTTTTAAAAATGAATGTTTAAAAATATTTTATATGCAACTTGAAAATAAGATATATAGGCAACGAGGTACAGAAATCTATCTTGCCCTACAGGAAAATAGGAGAAAAGGATAAGAGAAGGGGTATATCCATGATAGAAGGGAGAGCAGATTGGGGGAAGGTCAATCAGAATGCATGTCATCTTGGAGTGGGGGAGGGGAGAGATGGGGAGAAAATTTTGAACTCAAAATCTTATGGAAGTGAATGTTCAAAACTAAAAATAAATTAATGAATGAAAAAAGAAAAAGAGAAATGAGGAAATAGATTATTTCAAAAAGACATGAAAATATTTATATGAATCCTTGCAGAGCAAAATAAATGGAAATAGAATAATTCATACTATAACATTAATAAAAAATAAACAATTCTGAGAATTTTTATAAACTGATGAAGAGTGAAATGAACAGAGCCAGGAGAACAATTTATACACTAACAATAATATTGTAAAGACAAACTTTGAAATTTAGAAGAACTATGATCAAGGAAATGATCATCCATGATTCTAAAGAACTAATGATGAAACATGCTATCTACCTCCTGACAAAGAGTTGACAGATTTAGGGTGCAGAGTATATATGTATGTATGTATACACATACTTTTATATATGTGTGTGTGTATGTATACATATACATGTATACACATATATTTATATAGTCATTGAGTGAATTTGTTTTGTACAAGACATGTTTTTCTTTTCTATTTTTCTCAATTGGATGGAGGGTGATGGGGAGAGAAAATAGGTTTGTTAATTTTTTTTAATAGAGAGAGATGTATGGGAGGGTGGCTATAGGTGTGAAATGTTGCATGCACTTTTTGATGAAGTTATTGTATTGCTAATTTCATTTAACTGCTTTGCTTTGTCATAAGAGACCTCTCAGGGAGTGTAATTTGTAAATGTTTGTCACATTAAATCAAAACACATCAATAAAACTTTTTTTAATGACATCATTTGTCAGAAGGAAGTTGGGTCAGAATGCATAGATCCTGTCTGTCAGTCCTTGGTGACCAATAATGACAGGTGAGGCCTGAAGGAATGTCTATTGAGAGCCTGATTTCTGCTGGCCTTTTTCTCCCACATGATTAAAGGCCCTGTGCCAGCCATTTAAATCTACAAGGGCTTTGCCAACTGAGACAAAAATGTTTTTAAACACATTGTGTACCCCCAATGTTTCCCTCCACCTTTTTGCTGTCTCCAAAGCATCATAGATACAGAGCTAGAAGAGATTTATAGGTTATCAAGCCCAAACTCATCATTTTATAGAGAAGAAACTCAGGTTAAGTGACTCATACAATGTCATAAAGGGAGAAAGTAGCAGAGTCAGTTGGTATTCAAACTCAGGTCCTGTGGCTTCAAGTTTAGCTTTGTTGTTTAGTTGTTTCAGTTGTGTCTGACTCTCCATGACCCCATTTGGGATTTTCTTGGCAAAGATACTGGAGCGGTTTGCCATTTCCTTCTCTAACTCATTTTCCAGATGAGGAAACTGAGGCAAACAGGGTCAAATGACTTGCCCAGGGTCACACAGCTAGTAAGTGTCTAAGGCTGGATATGAACTCAGGTCTTCCTGACTCCAGGTAGGGTGCTGTATCCACTGTACCATTTGGCTGCCCAAGTTTAGCACTTAGCACTAAAAGTTCAGCATTCATCCCTCTACATCATGCTTCTTGCAATATGGTGCCACAAATATATGACGTACCTATGCTTGGATTAGAGTCACAGATAACTTTTTTTGACACTCATTCTCTCCAAGAGGATGAAGACTTCCTAGAGATGTGAATTGAGTTTTAGTCTGTACTTTTGATCTCCAATAACTTATTCATTCATTAATTCACTATTTCACAGTATTCAAAGCTGTAAGGGACCTTTGAGGGCATAAGATACAATCTTGTCATTTTACAAATGAAGAAACTGAGTCCCAGAGAAGTTGTCTCTTGCCCAGGCTCACACTGGGTGAATATCTAAGGCAAAATTAGAACACAGTTCTTTCTAACTCCAGGTCTAGCACTCTGCCTCACTATGAGTGCCCACTACATACAACATTTTATACTATAGAATCATGGATTTTTAGGGGATCTCATCGGTCATCTGGTCCAATCTAACAATCAGTCCTGCTCTATCTCCCACCAATATCCATTCAGCTTTTGTCTGATGTGCTCCAGTGAAAGCACATTATTGCCTTATGAGGCAGTTGCTTTGGGACAGCTCTAATTATGAAAATGTTTTCCTTATATTGAATAAATCTTCCCCTGAAACTTTTTCACTGATCCTAGTCCTGGCCTCTGGGGCCACATAGAACAAGTCTAATCCATCTTCCATGTGACTGTCCTTCAAATGTTTGAAGAAAGCTATGTCTCTGTTAAGTGTTCTCATTTCTAGGCTAAATGTCCCTAGTTCCTTCAATTGATCTTCTGATGGAAAATTCTCAAAGCATTTCGTTACCCTTGTCTCCTTTTCTAGATATGTTGGTCTATGTCTTTTCCTAAGATTCTGTGCCCAAATCTGAGTATGTTATTCCAGTTTTGGCCTAAATGAGGCAGAGCATGCGGACATCTGGGTGGCACAGTTGATAGAGTGCTTAACTTAGAATCTGGAAGACGAGCTCAAATTTGGCCTCAGACACTAGCTGCGTGATCTTGGGCATGTCACTTAACCTCTGTTGGACTCAGTTTCCACAGCTATAGAATGGGGATAATTCCATCTACCTTTCAGGGTTATTGTGAGGATTGAATGAGATAATACTTATGAAGTGATTAGCACAGTGACTGGCACATAGTAGGTACTATATAAACGCTAGTGATGACGATGATGATAACAACTACTACATTCATTGTGTTGCATGTTCTTCCCTCTCTGATTGAAGCCCAGCAAAACACAGCTGTCACATCACACGGCTACCTCCTTTTTTTAATCACATTAAAACTCTAATATCTTTTTCAAAAGAACTCTTGTTAACCATGTCTCTTTTATCTTGAACTCATGATTATCTTCTAAAACCCGTATGTATAACCATATATTATCCATATTACATCTAATCTGATTCAGTTTGGCTCATTATTTTAACCTGTTAAAGTCTTTTGGGATCTGGACCTTGTCATCAAACACATCAGCTGTCTTTCCAGCTTTGTGTCAGCTGTAGATTTGCTATATATGTCATCTATATTTTTCATCCAAGTCATTAATGTCAATGTTCAACAGCACAAGGCCAAGGACAGCTGGGGCGCTCACCTGAAAAATCCTCTCTCCAAGCTGACATTGACTAATTAAGGATTACTTCCTGGATTTAGTCATTGAAATGGTACCAAATCCACCTCATAGTACCGTGACCTAGTCCAGATCTCTCCGTCTTGTTTACAAGCTTAGCATGAGGAACTAGGCACCAGGTGAGCTTTAAAGCAAGCCAAGTCACAGTCACTAACCTCAAGAAGATTACCCTGCAGTTGGGGGGTGGGGGGTGGGAAGATTCATGAATAAATAATTAGGCAGTGTGTGATACGTGTCAGATGATTTGTGCAGGCAAGATAATAAGTGCTATAGGACTCTTGAGCGGGAATAAAAATTCATTCTTGGCAGTGGTGATCAGGGAAAGCTTGATAGGGTGGTGGCATTTGAGATGGGCCTCATAGGATGGGTGGCATTTTTATAGACTGAAATGTAGGTGGGGCAGGATAGGCCGGTTAAAGGGGAGGGCATGAACAAAGACATGAAGACAGCTAAGCACAAGGTTTGTCTCAGAGATGGCAAAATAAATGATATCTGTCATTGGAACAGAGGGGGTGGATCAGTGAGCAGTGGGAGAAGAGTCTGGAAAGGAAGGCTGAAGTGCTAAGGAGGTTAAGTGTTATTGGTCACCAGTGGGGAGCTTGTGATGATGATGATGATGATGGGCAGATCTGTTTATTAGGAAGATTAATACAGCAGGGCATATTAGAGTAGGAGAGAGACTAGAGAAAGAGTGATCTAGGGGCTAGGTATGAGGTGTTCCAACCCCTCAGGAAATAATTGAGTAGGAAAGAAGTATGTCCATAACAGCTAGAGCAGGAAAGTAGCAAACTAGGGATTGCTAAGTGAGCAGGAATAATTAACTGGAAGGAACTGCCCACTCCAGGCATAGGAGGGTGAGATCTGCATCAAGGTTCAAATAAACGAGCACTGGCACAGCTAGGGAGGAAGGCTTGGGTTTGGAGGACAGCTCAGGCTTCTGTAAAAAGCCTTTCCCAGTTCTTCTTAGACTTGGTGCCTTCCTTCTGAGATTGTCTCCAATTTACACTGTTTATATTTTGCTTCCTGTTTGCATGTTGTCTCCCCCATTGGGCTGTAAGCTCTTTGAAGGCAGAGACTGTTTTTTTTATTTTGTTTAGTTTTCCCTTTCTTTGTATCTCTAGCACTTAGCATGGTGCCTGACACATAGTAGGTGCTTAATAAATGCTTGTTAACTTGTAGTGAAGTGATACAAATGGCCGGGATAGCTAGCACACTAGATAACAGAGTCAAGGTCCAAAAAAGATCTTGACAAAATATTAGACTGTATCTATTAAGCTGAAATTCAGTAGGGGGCTAAATGTGATCCATCACACTTGGATATAGAAAAACACATTAACAAGTTCAAGATTGTGGAGTCATAACTGGCCAGCAATTTGCCTAAAAAAGATCGGGAGGTTTCAGTGGACTGCACACTCAAAACCAGTAAGCATTATAATATGACAGAGAAAAAGCTAGCAGGATTTTGGGCTATATAATGAGAGACACAGATTCTAGGAATTAGGAGATGATACATCCCTATACTTTGCTCTGAGATATATATATATATATATATATATATATATATATATATATATACACATATATACACACACACACACACATACACATATGTTATATATGTATGTATGTACATATGTATGTATGTGTATGTATATATGTATATAGTAATCTCTTAGATGTATTTGCGTAGAAAGAGAATTGGATTTGGCAGCAGAGGACCTGGGTCCAAATCTTGACTCTCTAATTTATGAGATTTATAAACTTGGGTAAGACACTTAACTCACACACCTTCTTTAGGTCTCAATTCCTTTTCTATGAAAGTGAAGGAATGAGACTTGGTGACCTCTTAGAACTCTTCCAACTAGAAATTTTATGCTTATGCCCTTGTAAACAGTTGTGAGACATCTGACTCCCCTTAGTACCACATGATATCACTTTGAAGCAAAGATTCTGAAATAGTATTTTCCACCGTAGAATGGGTTGAAGTGATAAGAAATTGCTTTTGTCCCATGGTTCCAATGTATTACTTCGTACTGTGCAGGCCACTGGAGGCTTAGACTATGTCTTATCTTGCATCTACACAGGGGAGAGCACTTCCATAGCCAACAGCTAGGGCTGCTCTGGCCAAGAATTCAACTTAAGTCAATAAGCATTCATCAAGTGCCTACTATGTATCAAGCACTATTCAGCATGCTGGTGGTGTAAGGATAAAACTGAGAGTCATGGAGCCTGTATGCCATTGGAAGAAGGGACAGCACTACGTGGCTTAAATCGGGTGTTATGCAGAAGCAGGAGGTATGGTGGTTATCAATAAAGGAGGACCATAATGGCAACACAGTGGGACGATGATGACAATGACGATGGTGATGATGATGATGATGAAATTATAGAATGGTATGATATGGTGTTGTATTGTGATGTGTTATATTGTTTGACGTCATGTTATCATGTCATATAGTATCACATTGTATCCATACTCTCCTACTATTTATTGTGTTATATTGTCTCCTCTCCTCTCATCTCATATTGTATCATATTTTATACTATCATGTTGTGTCATTTGTATTGTATCTCATTGTATTACATTGCCTCATATATCCTATCCCATTTTAATATGATATGATACGATATGATATATTAGTTATATATATTAATCATAATAACAATTTCTGTGGCCCTTTACAGTTTGCAGAGCACTTCGTAAATATCTCATTTTATCTTCACAAAAACCCCAGGATGTAGGTGCTATCGTTATTCCCAACTTACAGATGAAGAAACTGAGGCAGACAGGGATTAAGTGACTTGCCCAGGGTCACATAGCTGGTGAATGTCTGAGGCTGCATTTGAACTGAATTGCCCTTCCTGACTCAAAGTCTCCTCTATCCGCTGCACCACTGATCGCCATCTGGCCTGATCTTGTATTTCTCACAATGAGAAAAGCATAGATTTTGAGCTGGAAAGAACTTCCAAAATCATCTAGTCAAGCCTGCTGTTTTATAGAGGAGGAAAGTGAGGCCCAAAGACATTTATAGTGAATCTGCTTCTGTTTGCCCTTATTGGCCAAGTGGGAAGATGGTTAATTAGGATTTGAAGGGAGTTCCTCCAACTCCTCTGCTCGTTCCACTGTTCTCTCCTGCCTTTGGGGGTGTACAAGGTGTATGAGGACCAGGGCTGTTTGGCGTGTGCTGGGAGCCAGAGTCAGGTCTCTCCTCCTAGGTCTCCAGGTGGTCGGGAAAGCTACTGAAGGTAGAGTTCCAGGCTGACCTGACAAAAGCTATAGGTCAAGGCTGGAGAGATACAGTAGATTTGGAAGTATCGGATGAATATAAAAGTTTAGGTGAACAACAAGACTTGGCTGAAGCAGCAGTGGTGGGCAGGGAAGGTCTACAGTCCGGAAGGTAAGAGATGGTGGCATTAGTAAGAATCACAATTACGGTATCCAGAAATTTGGGTCAGTAAGGGGCCTCCAAGGATATTGAGTCCAGGCTATATCTTGAGTAGGAATTCCTTCTAAAATATCCAGAAGAGCTCACCTAGCCTACATGGGAAAAAAACTTCCGATGATGAGGAACTCACTATCTAACCTGGCAGTCTGTTGTAATGACAGATAATTCTAATTGCTGTAGACCTGTGTGGTCTTGAGAAAGTCACATAACTTTCTTAGTACACAGTTTCCTCACCTATAAATGTGTGTGTGTGTGTGTGTGTGTGTGTATGGCAGGGGGTAGCTGGCTTTTCATGTTCCTTTCAACTCTATCATTCTATGATCTTATAAAAGTTCCTTTTTTATTTTTCCCCTTCTGCTGAACTGAAATGAACTTCTTTGTAGGTTCA